>NC_092803.1:156113940-156413940 GCF_040954645.1 Diabrotica undecimpunctata
GTTACGATCACGTTATCCTTCTTCTTATCTTTCTCTAGGCACTGAAGGCTGGTACTTA
Organism: Diabrotica undecimpunctata; assembly: GCF_040954645.1. Lineage (NCBI taxonomy): Eukaryota > Metazoa > Arthropoda > Insecta > Coleoptera > Chrysomelidae > Diabrotica > Diabrotica undecimpunctata. The sequence goes on from NC_092803.1 coordinate 156,113,999, forward strand.
ATTCTCAAACTTCCTTCTTTGTCTGTTCAGTTCCCTTTTTGATAGCTTTATTATCTTTCTTTAGCTTCTGATTTTCTGCTCTTAATTCTTGTATTTTTTAGTTTTAGTATCTCTATCATCTCGTCTTCCATTTCGATTCTACTTACCTTAATTGAAGTTCTATCTATCTTTCTACTTCTCTTAAAGACCTCCTTTTCACTCTCTTCACAAAAAACTGTTTCACTAATCACCGTCTAACGTCGATTTTTACAATTTATATTTCGTGTATCCGAAATTCGGATTTTATTAATGCAAAGTACACGACCTATAAATGTTCGACGGTAGGCCATAAAATGCAATTTTACAATGATTCAATTCTACTGGAAGGTAAATAAAGTATAGATATCTATTATCGCTAAAAAAGGTAAAAAAATTTTAAGAATTATGTGAGGTTACTAATTATTAGGTTTAATTTGTGATTAAACACTAATTCTGATCCCTTTTGCTTTGTCTCTTTTTTCTTCTCATCAATCACCGACTACATAATCGCAAGACAAAAATTAAAAGGTATGTCACAATGTAGAATAAGACGTGGATCTAAGTGTGGATCTGATCACTACTTGATCACTTAATATATTGGAAGACATATAAGATATAAACATAAAAATCCTATTTCAAAGAAGAATAAAATTCGATTTAAAAAACACAACTAAAAGTAATAATATGGAGAAAGAATACCATAATCTAAATATAGTGGAAAGCAAGGTTGTGAAGAAAGTATTAGAAACAGAAAAAAAATCATAATGTCCTTGGCTGTCTGACGAGATAAAAGAAAAAAAAAACAAGCTAACTATTCAGTGAATTTTGTTTATAACCGCCAAACCATAGTTGCTAAAAGCCGAGTTGTCAAAAGAAAATACTTACAGAATAATAACTTATAAAACCCTCGTACAAATGTCTAATTTACGAGTATATATCCAATTTTTCGATGAATATCTTCTTATATCTTCCATAACTTTCATACCAACACTACTATGAACATAATTTAATTCTGACAGCGAATTAAACAGCTAAATGGAAATATTCTGTTCATATAATATGTAAGTATGCTCCACGTTTCCCAAATCTCAGAATTAACGTCTAACGAAGATGTAACCCACAATGAATGGAAATGTACAAAAGGGCTCCAACAAGTTCTTATCTAATTAAATCCAAAGCCGCCAAGTAATTAGTCGTTCCACACTTGCGACACTACTGACACCCATCAAACTGATGCAAAATCTAACAAGGTAACACCCTCTCCCTCTAGTTCGTTCCGTTCGCTTTCATAATTTCACGACTAAGTTTATATGTATACAAATAGAAACATAAATAGCACCTTTTGTTGCTGTGCCTCGTAGCTAATGAAACTCTTGTAGATGGGGAAGTGCGGTTTTGTAAAATGTTTAAGTAGTGAGATAACTGTTTCGGATCTTAATTACTTTTGAACTTTAATAATCACCGGAAACAGAGATAAGGAGAATATTGAAGAAATTTATTATATTTGAAATTATTTTATTGTGTACACTTATAGCTAAGGCTAAATCATCTTCTTCTTTGGGTGCCTCCTCAGTAGATGTTTTAGATCACTACTGCAAATTATTATCAATTATGGGCCTTTCTTATTAGCGTTTGGAGACCTAATCCTGTCTGATTAATATAGCAAGGTTATTATTATTAAACGCATCTGCTTTCTATCTTCCGTTCCAGGATCATCTTCAGAAAGTTATATCTGCCTAAATATATGCATACTCCATGGTTATTTGTTATATTTATAAAGCTTTGAGTAAACTCATTCCTTATTTTTAAAATACCTGTAAATAACAACAATACGATATTACGTCCACTTGTTTTTGTAACGAGATTTTAGGATTGCGCGTTAAGTTTAATTGATATGATTATCTCAGTACAATTGCGATAAAATTTTTGGATTTTGGATAGTGTAAATATGCCAGAATATGTTGGAAACTACTGTGTTTTCTTTATGGAGCATTAGCTATGGTGGTGAAAATTTGGCATGTGTAAATATGCCAAACGCAAGAAAAAATTCGAGTGTCCAGTGTTTGATGCTACTGCAAAATTTAAGCAAAATGTTTTATGAATATACACGGATTCAATGCCTCATTTAAACTCTGCAACTTTTTAAACCGTTGAAAAGTAGCCAACACAATTATGCTCTCTAAAAAGAGCATAATTCATATCATCTATATCTCAGATAGGAGAATCATGGTAAAGATCAAAAATCAACTCAATATCCTTCACTTCTACAGCAAAAGTACCCAAGTTTCTTCCAAACCAACACTATATACAATGTACAACCATACACATATAATACAAATACACAATACACTCGCGTTCCCCCCGTGCGACAGAGAAAACTGATGCAAAACAGTCCCTGCATTTCTTTCTGATTTGCCAGTACCTAAATGACCAATGAGGTCACGTGTTCGATAAACTCGGCCCATTAGAAAGAGATGCAGGGACTGCTTTGCGTGTTTTCTCTGTCGCAGTGTATGTGACGGTATGGCAGCAAGCAGTCTAGTTGTATTATACAGTTTGTCAATTTTAAAACTTACAATTAGCTAAATCTCTCGAACAAAAGTTGATATCGAAAAAAGTTTAAATTGCAAACCCCTACTTGTGATAAATCATTGAAAATACTATAAAAAATGCTATCCAATGGTATAAATAATAATTATACAGGGTGAAGCAATAATTGTGAAACTTTGGATTAAATGGAAAATTTAATAAGGTTTTTGTTGATTCTGTTGATGACCTTGTATAATTATTGTTTAATATTATTATTGTTTAATAATTATACAGGGTGTTAATATCACCTGGCTTACTATGACTTTTATATTTGTAATGCTATCTCCCGGACTATTATTTTTATTGATAAGTGCTCGTCGGATGTTTTTTTTGTTACATAAAAACTTAATTTGCCGTTTTTGCAAAACAAGTTGAAAACATCTGTTTTTCGGGTTTTGCCAGATTCAATATTCAATTTTTGGTTTATTTAAGAATTTTAAATGTCATCAGTTTTCATCATTTGTACGATCGGTACTGTTATTCAGCTGTAGTTGTCACGATGGTTTACACTATACCTCAACGCGTGGAGATCATTTTCATATTTACCTCCCAGAACCAGTGTTATTTACGAACAGCTTAAATATTTCATGAAAGGAATGCGAACAAAAATGTAAGTCACGTGTACGTCCGCGATTTAGTTGAAAAGTTTAAAGAAACGTGATCAGTGCAAAATAAAAAAAGGAATGCTCCAAGATTACTGAATGAAGCATCCCAAATTGAGGTCCTTGGAAATTTTACAATAGAGCCTACTGCATCAACACGTCAAGTATCTGCAATGACAGGACTTTTACATTAGTTGGTTAGAAAGGTGTTAAAATTACATAAGTTTCACCTATACAAAATACAAATTCTTTAAGAACTAGGCGATGCTGATCCATACTGACGAATTGAGTTTCGTGAACTCATGACTGAAAGAATTCGCGTTGAACCGAGACTGTTAAAAAATATTTGTTTCACTGATGAATGTACTTTTATGCTGAATGGTAATGTAAATAACCAAAACTGTCGGTACTGGTTGTGATGCAAACCCGCATCGATTCAGAAAAGGTCTCACTCAATATCTTGAAAAACTGAATGTTTGGACAGGAATATTAGGCGACGGTATAATTGGCCCCTTGTTCATACCAGGCTATTTAAATGGCAATATTTATCTCGATATGCTGTAAAACATCCTCGAACATTTAATTATGCATGAATTGGAGAACTAAAGGGACGATCAAGGCAACCTAGTTCTAGACGATGATTTGCTGCACTTCCAACAAGATGGAGCGCCTCCTCTCTATGCAGCTCCAGTTGACTTTTTTCTATGAGGTTACCCCAAATCAGTTGTTTATAAAACTCAACCTGCGTCACTTGGGGAAATGCGAGAAATAATTACGAAAGCATGTCGCGCTATTACTAGAACAACGTTTGCCGAAGTTCGTGCAGAATTTGAAAATAGGCTGTATTATTGTTTACAAAACAATGGAACATTGGAACACTTGGAACATTTACTTACTTGACATTTTTAACAAATTTGTAGTTCAACAAAAACCTCATTAAATTTTCTATTTAAGCCAAAGTTTCACAATTATTGCTTCTATATATTTCGATAACATTTTTTATAGTCTTTTCAATGATATATCACAACTAGGGAATTGCAATTTAAACTTTTTTGGTTGTGGTGGGTGGAGCTTTGGGGGTTGATAGGGGTGAGTTATCTTTCATGTCATTTTAGTTCCCTCTGTACTATCCTAGAAACGGTTTCAAGCATTTTTCTATATCAGCTTTCGTTCGTGAGATATAGCCCATTGTAAGTTTTAAAATTGACACGTATGTCTATGTATACAACAATGATTTTCCTATTTACCATTACCCTACTTTCTCAGCCGACACTGTTCTTTTAATACAAGATACAGATGTCATCGCAATACATACTCAAAATCACCTGAACTATATCGATATGTGGTACTTATACAACTTATTCTCTTCACAGACATTCTTTATTTTTGTATTTTAATGCTATGCTAAAACTTTTTTCATCCTATATGTTCGGTATCAATAATATCGATGACAGGCTGTAACTGTAATACTCTAATTGGGTGTGAATACACATTCCTTGTGACCTTTTGACGTATGTCATATATTTTATTAAACGTAATGTGCTTATAGTCTAAGATCCCACTGCAGGATCACTACATTCATGACGTAGTTAAACATGCATTTAAAATTAGGAGAATATATTGATAATAGGTTGCCAGACAAAAAGTAGCCACAAATAGTAGTAATTAATTTTTGATTTTTATTAAACAAAAAGTTTATTTCGTTTATTCATTTTTTATATACAGTACGCTGCTCATGACGTATGTGCATGTTTTTTTATATCAAATTAAAGCTAATTTTTTTCTTAATATGGTGATATAAGGTTGCCTGAGTAAAAATGGTCGCAAATTAGGGTTGCCTGCTGTTAAAAACGCAAGATATCAAAGAAGAAATAAAAGGGCAGCTAGCGCACAACTGCCTAAAATTCATTATGTACATTTTCTTAATGATAGACGAGTGAAGCTTGAAATTTATAAGGCCGTAGGTACCCTTAAAATGAACCTAGAAAGCTATTGACAAAAATGATGGATATATTTTCTAAGTGCAGATTAAAACCACCTTTGACTTTATCGTCAACATTTAGCCTTATGAGATCTACCTGTATTAAACCACTTTATGTTGAGACAATGGAACCGCCCAGTACATTTAGAAGAGAATATCTCAGTCAAAAAGTTCTCCTTAAAGTTCGTTGTTACAACACTTGTTTATATAAAGATGTTAGTAGTTTAAATTATTTCGACTTAACAAATAAATATTGGACTCACAACGATTCTCCACCGTTATGCTAAGCATTTCGAAATACTGCAAATAAAGATAAGGTACGTCAGGATAAGAGCGAACGCATTTTTCTAGAGATGATGTTCATGTCACTATTAAAACTAAAGTATGCATTCTAGAATAATCACAATTAGTATATAAAGTCATTAGAAGTTTCTAATTAGTACTGATTTAGTAACACGTGTTAATTATGCAAACATTATCAAATACAATTTTTTTTTCGTTACCTGATCAAATATTCTCACTTGCCCCAGACTGTGGGGCAAGTGGGAATAGCATGTGGCTATTATATGTGTTGTATATTTCACTATGTATGGGGCAATTGCGAATAAGAAACATAAAATTTAGTGTCAGTAATATATATTTTTATAAAAAGTCCAAAATTTTTTGATGAGAACAAAATATAAAAGCTAAATTTCCTAGCATACGAAATTCAATCCTTTGAAAGATACACTGAACTGGAACGATTTTCCTCTTCTATTTTCTACAGGATCTGGCAATATCATGACAATATTTTCCCTGGAAACAGTGTCAGTGTTATCATTATCTGGCCAGTAAAATGTATAATTGTTATTCTTCTTTTTCGTGAATTTAACAATTGGATTGTTGTTTTCCTGGTCAAATCCCACTATTGTTCCAATGAAGTGTTTCACAGATTTCTTTCCGGTATATTTCACTACAAGCCACTGTCCAGAGTCAAAATCTTCCTTTAAATTTTCAATATTGTTGTCCATATCGTCATCTAGGATGTCCTCATCCTAGATGACGATTCTCCCCAAAGAATCATCATCTAACGGTGGATATATATCAGATAGCTCATCTAACGAATCATCATCTAACGGTGGATCTATATCAGATAACTCGTCACTAGAACCGGACCTATGCTGTTTTCGTCGTCTAGATTTTATTTTCCGCTGATACTTTACCCCACTGGTGCTGGGCACTGCTTCAATACTATTGGTTGCTTTTTCTTGTAATTTTTGGTAATAATCATTACTGGTTATAACCTCGGTACCAGGAGTTACTCGTGTTTTCTTTACTGGTTCCAAACGAGGCATTGGTTTGACTGTTTTCAAAAGCAAGTCTTCGAAAAAAAGACAAAAGTGTGTCTTCGACAAAAGAAACCGATGGCGGTAAATCTTCTAGAGATGCTTCCATATTTTCGGCACCTTGATTCATAGTTTTGTTATTTATCTCCTTTCAACGTTTAAAGGCATCGGGGTGAAATTTATCTTCTTCTAAAACGTCATTTTTGTATGGGAATATTCCCGCTTTCCGAAATCCGCTTTGGATGTTTTCTGGCTTTGTACCATACCACACGTCACGAACATGTTCAGAAAATGTTCGCTTCGGCATTTTTATTCCTTGATTTCTTTGCTGCCAAGCCACCAATTTTTTGTCCCACTCAGTCTTAAAGGATTTAAACACGGACAAATCTAAGGGTTGTAGTAAATGCGATGTGTGTGGCGGCAACTTGAGAATGGTAATCTCATCTTCACGAGCTAATTCGGTGATTTTGTATTTACGTAAGTGCTGTGACCATCATATATCAATAATAGTGGTCTTTGTTGTCCCACAGCATTCAAAAATGTATTTTTTAGGAAATTGACGAAAACGTCCGTTTCCATCCAGCCGTTTGGAGTAGCTGCATATGCTATATCAAGATTATCTGGGTCCTGTGTTGCCATCCACTGGTCCCATACGAACTTTCCTTTAAATACAATACATGGTGGTACTTTGTCTCCAAATGCATTTGCCGCAGATAATATTGTTACATTCTCCTTACCTGGACCACTCGTAGTTCGCGAACACGGTTTACCTTTGGCTCCTAGCACCTTCACTCGGGATGGGTCAACGCATAAGCTGGTCTCGTCCAAATTCCATATTTGCTTAGGCTTATCATTAAGATCTAATTCAACAAGAGTGTTCTTTAAGATCTCAAAATACTTATAAATGGGAAATGGATCACACATCTTCTTCCTTACGTACTCAACCGATTGGGGTTTCTTGAGAGATAACTTGTATCTTGCTTTAAAGCCGGTGAACCAGTCATGACCAGGAATATTATTTTTAAATGACGTTCTTATATTATTTTGTGTAACAAAATCAGAGACAATCAACAGAACTTCACGTTTTGACAATCCAAAGCCCCATTTTTCTAGAGTTTTCAATCCTTCAGCTAACTTGCGTTCATGATCGGCATGAATAACTGGTCCTCTACCTAATGAAACACTTTTTTTTCCTCTGACACCAGTTAAATGATTGTGCAATGTTTTTTTGGAATTGCATAATTTCGGCTAAAATATGCTCGAAATATGTAGTGTTGTTTTTCCAGATCTGATATTTTCCAGTGCTTTTTGCAGCTGTTCCTTACTATAAGATGTCGCTCTCTCCATCTTACGTTGATAAATGCGAACCATGGTAGCACCTAAAAAAGAGTCAATCATTAAAATTTTAATCGGGGCAGGTGGGAACGTAACTAATTATTCCTAGTTCCCACTTGCCTCGATAAAATTTTATTGAGGCAAGTGCGAACATTAGTGTACGTGGCCTCTAAGTAGGGTTATGTATATTGAAACACGTTTATCGTATTTACGAAGTGCACTTTTACACTAAAATAATACGGCTATTAATAATCTTACCTTGAAAATCTTGCTATTGCAGAACACTGGGGTAAGTGCAAATTTGACAAATCAAGTGGATTTTTGCAGATATATATGTTGAATACCTCAACTCTCACATGTACTGTCGGTAACGTCGCTCCACCGTATACAGAACACATGGTTATGAAGTTGAGTAACGTTTACACTAGATTTCGCTATTTTACTATCGTTGGTTGAATTACGGTATTGAATAGTCGCACTTGCCCCAGATTCCTACTTACCCTGACTTACCTTACTGAACTCAAAGTTGCAAATAAAGTGGTACATTTTGAAGATTTCTTTGAGTTACTGGATCAAGTACATATAATAAAACCTATTTATTATAAGAACCCTTTAATAAGTCGTATTGTTTTAAGCAACTATCTGACAAATTGGCCAAAATCTGTTTGTATTTATACAGACGCATCTAAAAGTTCAAAGGGTACTGGTTGTGCCTTTTATATTCCAGATAAATTTATAAAAAAAATGTTTAAGCTAAACACAAATTTCTCTATTTTTAGTGCCGAGGCTGCGGCTATATGTGAGGATTTAATTTATTTTAAATTGGCATTATATAGTTCAGCAGTAATTTTATCTGATTCATTATCTGTACTTACAGCTACTCAAAAACCGCAACTACCACGTAGTACTTCTAATCCATACATTTTTGTAATACAAAAATGCTTATTTGAAATTAATAAATACACCCAAAAAATAAAATTGATGTGGATCAAAGCACATTCAGGACTTACATATAATGAACACGTAGACCAGTTAGCTAAAAATGTCATCATTCATGGAATACTAACCAACTATCAGCCTTACATTATAGATGCTTCTGCTTGTTCAAGAACTGAACAAATGAACAAACTGGAAAGCACACTGGGAAAATTACTGTAGTATTTCAACAATACAATACAGTTTGATACTACCAATTATTCCAAAAAAACCTTGGTATAAGAATTTCATCCTTCCTCGCAAATATATAACTACCATCAGTAGACTTAGATTTGGCCATGCATGTTATCCTGCACATTTATTTAAAATAAATATATTAGATTCCGATATTTGTCAAGAATGTCAGATTAAAAGTGACTCAAACCACACATTTTTTGAATGTCTAAAGTATAAACAATCCACCAACAACCTAATTAAAAGAATCATAGACAAGAACATTCCACTTCTTGTTAATATTTTCTTTCTACTATCACTTTATGAAAAGAAAATGTTTGACTGCTTGATAACCTTTTTTTCTGATAATAAAGTATGACTGTAATTAGTAAGATTTGTAAATAAAATAATCATTAAGAGGATCTAAATCTCCGAGGTGATGAATCGGGTTTATGTCCTAACGTAGCCAAAAAAAAAATATATTACTATAGTTGTATTTATTAACATAGTAGGTAGACATTTTTATTTGTAAGATGTATACACTTTGTATTTCACATGACGTCTTTCACTAACTGAATTATAATAAAGGTATTATATAGTATTTATTAACATAGTATGTACATTAGCTAAGTATGGAATAATTATATTATTATTATTATATTAATCATGTTTCACTAATTCTTTAAATATTTAAATGCATATTTAAATTCTTTAATAAAACTCATGTTGATTGAGACTGGCCGAATGACAATTATCCAAGCCAAGAAGAAGAAGAAAAAAAAAAACATTTAGCCTGTTTAAAAAAATGAACCTGAGTTTGCATATCTAGTCATCATCTAGTGCGGTGATAATAAACCTTTAAGTGAAATCAACCAATCCGTGGGGCCTCTAAGCAAGTAACAAGAATGAAAATAATTACATCCTTTTTGTGAATTGATTACCTGACAAAACAATTCCAGTACAATATTATAAAAATTTATGGACCAACTAAATGAAAAAATTTTTGAACAAAGACTTAGACAAAGTTCAAAGAAGGACACATTTTATTTACCGCAATAATGCACGTGGTTGTACCATAGTTTTTATAAAATCGAAATTAATCGAATTAAAATACGAACACTTGGAACATCAACTCTACAATATATTACTCCTAGTGAGTACATCACGGCTGGATCATTTGTGGAAAGAGAAAATGAGATGATCGTAAATGTGAGATTCTTTTTTACGTGCCAGCTCCGCGACAGAGATTCGGAATAATCATGGCTATTCTGATTTTAGATGCGGCTGCTCTAAATAGTTGGATTGATATGCATGTCGTTGTATTCTCTAGTGTTTTTCTTTTTTGGAAGACAAATAAGTATTCAGGTAAACCATCCGTTGGGTATGTCACCTAAATGATAAAATTCATTAAATAGCTTTACTGGAACATCTATATACTCATGTTCTATTATCTTAAAGATGTCGATAGGCAGTTACCATAGCCCTTTTTCTATTTTGCGTGTTCTTTAATGTACACAGTATTTCTTCCCTTGTAATTTTTTCACTTGCTTCTTGTTCTTCTAACGCTATGTCTTGTAGGTTTCCTTTTTTATCTTCGAAGAGCTCTTCAATATATTGTTTTCATTGTTTTAGTTTTTTGTTAGTCGTTACCACGGTTTTTATTTAGCGTATGGACTTTCTCAGTACGATAAATATACAAATACAATAATATTTACATATATATTAAATATATTATTTAAACACTAAAGATGACAGAATGAATGACACTAAATATTAATGTCCAATTTACATAGCCATTCAATTGCTTCTGGGGAACATTCCGCAAAGTCCTGGAGGTTTCCACAGTAGGCACGATTCAAGCAGTCTGAAACACAATGGCTTATGGTCTGTCCATATGGTCTGTTACCACGGTATTACCGTTTTTATCTAAGAGTTGTATTGTGGGATCTTTTTTGTAATCCTACCATTTCTTTAAACTTTTTATGTAAGTTGAATCGATCGTATTTATTCTGAAGATCCAGCTCTTAACATTTTTCTTCAAAGTAAGTTTGTTTTGTCTCTCTTATCTTTCTTTTGTTTTATTTGTTAATTATTTTGTATTTGTGACTGTCTTTGTTCTTAGCTTGTCTCCATTGGTCCATCATGTCCAGTATCTCTTTGATCATCCAATTATCTTTCTTTCTTATTGGCCCCTTCAACATCTTTTTGCATGGAACGAACAGAGAGCTTTTAGTGTTTCCCGATGTTTGTTGATCTCATAGGTGTTAAAATTAATGGGAAAATCCCAGTAGATAGCTGTATACCATAGTTAAAAAACTAATACAGAAGTAAAAACTTCAAATTTGTACATTGGTATAAAATTTTTCTATTAAAACCTGTTAAAAGCGTTGTCCAAAAACTAGAAAAGCATAACGTTTTCAATCTGAATCTGATCATCCTCAGTGCATTCTGTTAGTACATCTAGCTAGCACAAAAAATGAAGTGGTGACATCAATATATGGTTTACATTATTATAATATTAAAAAATAATGCGACCCTAGGTCGATGACATTGGATGTAAATTTTATTACTTAAAAAGCAACATGGTTCCTTGCTCGACTAGAACACGTGACGGGGTTCTTGTAAGTTTAAACGACACAGACCAACTGGCTGGGGTGACAGAAAGTAAAATTCAGGATGATAACATTGACATGTCGAGGTAGTAGTCGATTTTTGGGTATGATCAGAAACCAATGTAATTTTTGAAAAAATATAAAATTTTTAATAGTAATTACTATATTATTAATAAATGTTTTCATATGAAATTAATTTTATTTAAATAATAGTATTTATTGTCTTAATGTGCAAATCTCTATTACTAAAGAAATAAGTAAGTCATTAGTGAAAATAATATTTGAGCTTGAATCTATGACATCATAAGCACAGAATAAATAACAATCAGAATGCCCACTCTCGGATGCCGCCTTTGAAGTGTGTCAGCACGCGATCGCCATATTTTAAACGGAAACATAGACTCGGATTGAGAAATTTGTGACAAGCTACGACAGAACTGTAATTTAAATTATTAGAGATTAATAATTTAGTAAATTTGAAATAATTTAATCTATTCTTCAACTAAAAGTACGAATAAAATAGTGCATATTATGTCTATGGTTGCCGTTAATAAATTAAACCTGGTTAATTTTTCTATGCACACAAGATAAAATTTCACTGAACAGCACTGGTTCCGTTTAAAACATGGCTGATTCCGTCTCCGCGAACGAGATGCGCGTACTTATCTTAAAAAGCAGAGTGGGCATTCTGATTGTTTATTATTCTGTGTCATAAGTGGTAAGAAAATTGATTCAATTAGAAAACGAAAGAATGCAAATATAAAAGACTAATATATAAGAAAAGACTAAGCTGAAATTCCGTAAAATTGAAGGTAAAATGAATTGGATATTGGCGGTTGCCTAATGACGGTAAAAGAACCTGGTAAAAGAACAAGATCTAGAATTCTAACTATTATTATATGTGTAATATTTGTTAGCAGCAATATAGTATTAGCCTATTGTAAGTTATATTTAAATGAATTTAAATGAGGCTGAGGTAATGAATGATAATATTAGAATTAGAAATGAGGACATGGGAAGTGTTGATTGAATAACATGAGACAGCCAAAAGGAATTGAATACTGTGTTGTTGTGAATGTCATAAATAAAGTTTTCAATCGAAAGTTAAAATATGAATGGGAAACCAGACAAAATGGTATGTGTGTGAATGTACATCAGAGTAAGAATAAAATAATAGAGACTAAATGTTGAGAGTTATCAGTGAGGTACAGAAACTAGATTAACTGCTTATCTGGGTTAGTTTAGTGAAATGTTGTATAGTATATGTGGTAATGGAATCAACAGACTGAAAGTGTCGAAAGGAGAGGTAAAGATTGATGATACAGAACAAGCCACAATACTATAAGCAACGTGACCCGAAAAGTAAGAGACATGAGGAAAGACAATGTAACAGAATGGGTAGAAAAAGGACTGAAAGGAGGATGGGAAATAAAAGGAAGAACTGTGTTAAGGATAAGATAGTGAAACTAGGAGGAATATGGAAAAAACGGTGGGGGGGGGGGGGAGGGTTGTATATTGAGGTATGTGTTAGGTAATTAGTAAGGAAGTAGTAAAATGCTAGATGCTAGTGGGTTGATTGAGAATGAGTAGAAACGGTAGCAAAAAAGGGAAGAAGAAAATTTAAAGACAATTATTAAGTAAAGATGATTTGGATTAAGGGAATAGTTGTCGGTGTAGGGGAGTAAAAGATCGATTAAGGGTAGTTTGGGGGTTGACACAATTTGGGCTAGTCCTCATGTCTCTAGACATTTCAAGGTCCTCATACAAATCCAACCGTAAAGTGTTTCTATTTTGGATGTTGTGAATTAATTTGACACCGCAGGGATGTTGAGATGGTGCTTGTTAACTTTAAGGTGATGAGAAAAATCTGATGTATTATCACTTTTAGAATGTTCTGCAGATCTAGTTGAGAGTGATCTATCTAAGTCCTGCCAATGTAGGAGGCATCGCAATTAGAACAAGTCAGTCTCTAAACTCCACTACGGTTCATATAGTGTATTGTATCTTTAGTATTTGTCAAGAAGTGGTTAAGAGTATTTGAAACTGTAAAAGATATGTGTGTGTATGAATAAATAATTATAATACGTTTAATCTGTTCAGATAAGGTGGAGTTGTGATATGGTAATGACCTGTAAATTGGGATAGAAGAAGAAGCTTGACGAAAAGCAGAATTTTAAAGCAATCTAAATTCTCTTTTATGGATGAGTTTATCTAATATAAAAGGATCATAACCGTTGTTGACAGCTATTTGTTTTATGATGTTGAGTTCTTTATTAAAAGAGTCAGTTGACATAGGTATAGAATATAGTCTGTGAAAACTTCTAAAAGCAGTTAATTTGTGTGATAGAGGGTGATTGGAGGAAGACTGAACGACATGATCGGTTTGGGTGGGTTTACGAAAGATACCATCAAGAACCATCTTCCATTATGGGGCTCAATATGGTCGTGCTCCATATGACTTCTACAGAGTATTTCACGGATGGATGATTGCAGGAATGAGATACATAATTTTAGTAGATACCGCAGTCGCTATGCTCGGTATGTGGTTGAATAGTGAATTATAATAGTAAATTGACGTTTGATAATGAGATAGGTTGTTCGCACCTAACTTGACTAGAAATCGGGTCGTTCATAATAGACATAATGGAGAATATATTGAAGAATTTACTTTTAAATTAGTCTTAATGTAATTTAATACATATGTAGCGCACCCGAGGGGGTTTTGGGGGTTACCTCCTCAGTCATATAAAGTAAAAAATATACAGGGTGAGTCATAACTATTGGGACATAGACTAAGGACAGGTTATTTGGACTAAAATATGGCTATTGAACCAAATATGTCTTAATAAGATGTTGCTGAGAAAAAAGATACAGAGTGTTAAAGTTAATTTTTGTTTTTCGTTTTTTCCTAATAGTTTCCCTGTATATTTATAAATTGCTATCAAAATTGGCACAGAGGCATAATCTTAGACAAGAAATAGTATTTTATTTACTATTTTACGTTTTGTCATAGAGGGCGCCACGTGGATCATTCCTAATGATCAAATTGAGTCTTAACTTTTTCTGATGAAACTTTTTAGTAATTTTTATTAGAAAATATGACGTAAACATCATTTTTACGTAAAATTGGTACTCTTGTTTAAACATGATAATTTCAACCGTTTTCGATAAAAACGCAGTCGAACTGCTTAGAGTCTTAAAAAAGGATTTCAAATATTATTTCATTTATGAAAATTATGCTTTGGACTGTCAGATAATTGTTGTTGATAAATGTCATTTGTTCAGAGTAAATTATTTTTGATGTGACAGTGTAGTGTAATGTTGCATTTTTTAAAAGTAATCATTACTTTTTTTGATTGAAATGCCTCGTCACAATCATTTTACTAATAAAGAAATGCGAGATATGATTTGCGTATACGCACAAGAAAATTTTTGCGGTCGCTCGGCAGCCAGAAGGTATGGAATGTTATACGCAAACAGAAGGTAACCAAATCACAAAACTTTTGCAAGATTATATCGTAGTTTAGGTGAAACTGGGCCATTCCACACTAAAAATCGGGGTGGTCGACCGAAACAAATCACACCTAATCAAGAAGATGAACTTTTGGTTCGAGTAGATGAAAATCCTGAAATAAGTTCACGACATCTATCAGCAGCAACAGGAGTAAGTCAGTCGTCTATTGTTAGAAGTCTAAAAAAAAAGAAAACCTCCATCCTTATCACTTCACTCCT
Source organism: Diabrotica undecimpunctata (assembly GCF_040954645.1). Classification (NCBI taxonomy): domain Eukaryota; kingdom Metazoa; phylum Arthropoda; class Insecta; order Coleoptera; family Chrysomelidae; genus Diabrotica; species Diabrotica undecimpunctata. The sequence continues at coordinate 156,129,342 of NC_092803.1, forward strand.
GTTCAAAATTTACTTCCAACAGATTTTCCACGACGGTTACAGTTTTGCCAACGTATTCTGAATAAACATCGCAATGACAGACACTTTATTAAGAATATTATGTTCACCGACGAAGCAACTTTTACCAGACGAGGGGTTTTTAATTGGCGAAATAGTCATTATTGGGAAGAAGAAAACCCCATGCTATTAAAGCTACACATTTTCAGCATGAGTTTAAATTAAATATTTGGTGTGGCATTATAGGCGACCAACTTCTAGGGCCTTATGTTCTTCCTCCGAATTTAAATGAAGATTTATTCTTTTTGGAAAATACTCTTAGTGATATTTTAGATGATCTGTCACTGGATAGAAGAAAAATGTGGTTTATGCAGGATGGACGCCACCTTATTTTTCATTAGCTGTTAGAAATCATCTTAATGACGTATTTCCTCAACGATGGATTGGCAGAGGCAGTGATTTTCAATGGCCACCAAGAAGTCCTGAGTACAACCTGCTAGATTTTTATTTTTGGGGACATATGAAGTCCTTAGTTTATGCCAATGAAATTAATACACGGGACGAACTTTGGAGATACATTCAAAATGCAGCTAATCTTATAAGGGGACAGAATAATATTTTTTTTAACGTCCGAAAATCCTTTATAAAAAGAATTAGAAAAGGCATAGAAATCGGAGGAGATCATGTAGAAAATTTAGTTTGAGTTTTTGTGAGTTCTTTTAAGTTAAAGTGTGTTTAGTTTTGATTTATCGTCAAAACGGAAACCTTACGTTAGTTGCAACTTTGTTTATTAGTTTGGTATTTGATAGTGGAATTGTAAATAAAATACTATTTCTTGTCTAAGATTATGCCTCTGTGCCAATTTTGATAGTAATTTATAAATATACAGGGAAACTATTAGCAAAAAACGAAAAACAAAAATTAACTTTAACACCCTGTATCTTTTTTCTCAGCAACATTTTATTAAGGCATATTTGGCCCAATAGCCATATTTTGGTCCAAATAACCTGTCCTTAGTCTATGTCCCAATAGTTATGACTCACCCTGTATAAAGAATAGTAGGAAAATGTAACTTGTCTTTCACACCCAATACAAAAAATATAAAACGCTAATTGAATAATTAAATTACCAGTTTAAATGTGTAGAACACAATAATTGTTGTATAAATACACAATAATTAATAATATTTTTCGTTATATTTAGATATAGATACCTAATATTAGGCTTATGACAAAAGTAGACAGAACGAGTCTGTTGCGAGTAGCATGCACCTACAGGACTGTATCTGTGGCGGCCTTGTGGACTATCACGGGTTGTGTTCCTCTGCATGTGTTAGCAGTAGAAAAGAGACATCTCTATGAGAGAAGAGAGCATTTGACAACAGCTATAAAAAAAAAGAAATGGAAAGATGGCAAGAAAAGTGAAACAACAAGGAAGATGTTGCCCAGTGGACCCAGATGCTGATCCCGAGCCTAAGAGACTGGGTAGATTGTCTGTTTTAGGGCGTATCTTTAGAGGATCAGAAAGACAGATACAGATAAATGCCTATACTGCGAATATTCCGACATTGTTACCCACACAATGCTGGAGTGTAATAGATGTACAGTGGAGAGAAACAGAATGTATAAAGAAATAGGTATATGAACCCTGTGACTGTAAGAGAGATGATCGTGAAAATGACGGGAAGTACGGAGGGATGGAATAGTGTTTACAATTACATCCGAGCAGTCATTAAAAAGAAAGAAGAAAAAGAGGAAAGAAGAAACATCAACCACGCCAACAACAGAGATAAAATCTAATTACTATTTTAATGGGAATAAGCCGCAATTGAAGGTTAAAATAAGTTTATTGACGTTTGAATCTTTGATCTATGATCTTGCACTGATAACTTGTTTATACTCCAAAAATTAATAGAAAAAAGAATAGCGGTTGGTACCGAAGTACATCTAGCCTTCATTGACCTAGAAAAGGCGTATGAATCAGTTCCAATACTTAAATTGTGGCAAGCTTTACAACAACTCGACATTAGTCGATACCTTTTAGAAATAATCACAGAAGTATACAGGGATAACACTACTTACCTAAAAACCGGAAATAGACTATCAGAGCCAATAAAAGTAACCAAAGGACTAAAACAAGGATGCAGTATGTCACCCTTACGGTTTAATTTATTTATTGAGGCAGCCCTCCAAAATTGGTAAAACCACTGCCAGAAAATGGGAATCCTCATAGGAAATGACGTACTGTTCTCCCTGAACTTTACAGATAACCAAGTTGCCCTAGCTCAAGATTCTTATAATCTAGAAGTTATGATAAAGCGTCTATACAGAGAATATGTAACATGGGGGTTACAAGTCAGCATGAAGAAAACCGAATATTTAGTTATCAAATCAGATGCAAGGTTTGAAGTGTTGATAGACGAGGACGTGGAAATCAAAGAAGTGGAAAAATTTAAACATTTAGGTGCACTCATTGCTAAGAACGGCTTGGGAGAAACCGAAATTAAACACAAAAATAATCAGGGACGTAAAATTGTAGGATGTCTGAACTCCTTATGGTGGGATAGCAACATTTCCAAAAGGAACAAAAAAAGAATCATGGTTGAACCAGTTCTTTGTTATGGCTCTGAAGTATGGACAATTAATGCAGACTTAAAGAAGTTTTTTGTTAGAAGTTGAAATGGATTATTTAAGAAGAAGTGCTAGAACATCAAGGCAGGAAAGGAAGACTAACGAATATATAAGAAATAACATGAACGCTACAGAAACGGTCATTGACAGAATAGAAAGAAGAGATTCAAAATGATTTGGACACCTATTAAAAATGCTTGACGAACGTTGGCCCCAAAACTTCACAAATGGAAGCCCCCTGGAAAAAGGAAAGAGGTAGACCTCGACGTTCATAGAATGAAGGAATTAGAAGAGCGATGGAATCGAGAGGTTTGGAGGAGAAGCATGCCTTGGACTGGGAGGATTAGCGGAGGAGAACGGGAATACGGCGATAGCCGTCTCCAAAATGTATTTTATTTACAAGTTGGACTAATGTCAAACTTCAATAAACTTATTTTAACCTTTAATTGTGAATTAAATTTTAATTACTTTAATTACTTTAAAATGCCATAAGAAAATAGTTTTAGAACAATAGATACGATATAAACTCCTGGACAAAATTAACGCACCACTCATATTTTTCTCAATAATTTTTAGTTATTGATAATTTACTGTACGACAAGTTGCCTATGGACCTTGTTTGACAGTGACAGTTGTTATGTAAGCTGATAATAGTCTTGTTTTAACAATAATTTGTATTAAACTTCGTTTTAGACTAAAAGTGAGTTAAATTTTTCATTAAAAGTGCCGATTAAAGCAAAGTGCTTGTGACAAACAAGCTTTTTATTCTGATATTTTTCATCATATGCATGTTTGGAAGTTCATTTGCATAAAGATCAAATAAAAAAATGAACCGCCAAAGAAATTTGTCAATGAAGGAGGCAGTGCGAGCATCGACTCTCCTAGATGAAGGATATTCAATGCGATACGTTGCAGGTTTGTTAGGAAGACATCATTCCAGCATCAGTCGCAAGGTGAGGCGATATAATGAAACAGGGTCGTACTATCGAAGACCAGGGCAAGGGCGAAAACGTTGCACTAGTCAAATTGATGATCGTTTTTTGAGACAACGTGCTCTCAGAGATAGGAGAGTCACCAGCAATTTGCTAAAAAATGAACTAGCAGATGTTCGAAATGTCGCGATATTATCTCGGACAGTTAGAAGACGTTTACATGAAGCAGAATTTAGCAACAGGAAACCGGCCAAAAAACCCTTGCTTACCAGAGAACACAGGGTTCAGAGATTGAATTTTGCAAGATTGCATCAATATTGGATCATCGATAATTGGAAACGAGTTCTTTTCTCCGATGAGACTAGAGTAAGCCTAAAAGCTTCAGATGGTCGTGAGCGTGTCTGGCGAAGGCAAGGAAAAAGGTTTGCCAGCTGCAATATCTCTCCTAAAGTACCTTTTGGTGGTGGCTCTAAAATGTTTTGGGGGGAATTTGCTTTGAAGCTCGTACAGAGTTGGTCCCCATACGTACGAGGTCTATGAATGCCCATTATTACTTAGACAACATTATTATCGAACATGTAATGCCTTTCGCTCCGTTTCTTGGACCCAATTTTTTATTCATGCAAGACAACGCTCGTCCTCATGTGGCTCGACAGGTTATTGGCTACCTAAATGATGTTGATATTCCATTATTAGAGTGGCCACCTAACAGTCCGGACATGAATCCTGTAGAGGATCTATGGGACTATCTAAAAAAAAAAAAGATTCGACGTCGTAGACCCCCTATTGCCAATCACAACCAACTCATTGAGGCCGTTATTGAAGAATGGGAGACTATTCCGCAAGCTTTTGTTGAACATTTGATATCAAACATGCCTTGATGCATAAATGCAGTCATAAGAAGTAAAGGAGGGCCTACACGGTATCAGTGTAGATCCAGATGCATTTTATGGTGTTACTTTGCTATTTTTTTTTCTTTTTGTAATTTGGAGTTATGCTAGCTTATTTACGCATTTCCGGCAAAAACAAATTTTTAAAGAAACAATAAGGCAAATTAAGGTCATGATGGACTTATTTAAGTCCTGTTGGACTTATTTGTAGGTGTTTATTATTATTTCAATGTAACTTAGTTCTATTTTGTGTTCATATTGTAAATATTTAGATTAATTAAAGTGGTGCGTTAATTTTGTCCAGGAGTTTAGATAAGAGAAGGGAGTGTTCCAAAAATGTCGTCAGTCTTACAGCGGCCACCCCACTTTCGGAGTACAGTACATGCGACAGTCAACTGCGCACAAGTAAGAGAGGGTGGTTTTAGTTGGTAGACAGGATAATAGATACCTGAATCTTTGGCACTGCTATCTCTAGTACTTTAAATTAAACTAAAACTTAAATTTTAGTGACTTAAAATAGAGGTAGCATAAAAAAATTTCAAAACCCCCCCTCAGACAAATTCTGGGTGCGCCTTTGTAATACATTTAATGAATCTTTTATTCAAGCAAATAAATCTTTTTATCAAAATATTTCATTGGTACTCGTATGCAATGTTTTTTTATTGTTTTAAATATGAATCGTTACTATACAATAATGGTACATTCTACATATTTGTTTACCTTAATACACATTTTATTGTTGCACATATTATGTAAATAATATTAACTGAGATTGGTGACAACTCGGGTAATTATGCATATTTTTCATATAAATCAAATGTTAAACATTATTAATGACCCAAATACTTTATTTTATTAGATTTTACAAGAATCGATCACATTAAAATTGCTAATTAGTAGAATAAATTAATTGTAAATATTTATTAATTTGTTCTATTAATATGATTTTATATTTCACGGGAATTTGACTATCGTTTTTAGGATGAGTATCAAACGAAAAATTAAATGTTATTGTTATTTTAGCCTATCTTTAAACAAAATTCGAAGTTGTACATTTCATACAATTTTCAGGTCTCCCTGTTTTCCTTCAACTGTCTCTTCCCAATGGGTCTACGACATCTAATTGCAGACTCGCCTTAAAAGTCCCCTTTTTTAGCATTTGTACCTAAATATTTATTAAACAGAACTTTTTTTTAAATTGTAAGTCATAGATTGGCCCAATTTTAGTTAGCTTTTTTTATCTTTTCTGTACGTATAATTTATCCTTTTTTATTTTTTAACTTTTTATGTGCCGTCCATATTAATTATAGAATCACCTTTTTATCTATATGTTTATTGATTTATCTTTTTATTCATATTTATTTGTTTGTTAGTTATTTTAGCTAATTTAGGATCATATCAAAAGAAACACCAATGTAAGATCGAATTTCTAGGGAACTGAACCTAAAATGGACCTCAAAGGTCAACCTGGTATAAGGATATAGCAGGTGAACCTGGACAGAGCGAAAGGAGCACACTATCTTGTCTACGCAAAAGCCTGCATACAGGAAACACACCTGGTCATTGTCCCCGAACCTAACAAAAAAATACATCGGACGGTGGTTGGGTGCAAGACATCAATAAAAATATGGCGGTGTTGTTCTGAAACAAAGATCTTGGAGTGCGTGGTATTGTCAGGAGTGGGAATCACATACTCATAAAAATGAGGGATTTCAGTCTACTGGCATGCTACATATCTTCAAATATTAGGATTATAGAATATAAGAATACAGAGCGCAGATATTGTCAGATTTGTAAAATCACAAAGACTAAACTGGCTTGGTCACCTAGAAAGAATGTCAGATAATCGAGCTGTAAAAGTAGTCCAGAGATGAAAGCCTCAAGGAAACAGAACAAGAGGAAGGTCCCGTAAAAGATGTATAGACGACGTAGAGAGGAATCTTAAAACCATGAACATCAGGCAGTGGCGAAGGAAAGTATCCGACAGGGCAGAATGGAAGAACATTGTTAAGCAGGCCAAGACTCACAAAGGGTTGTAGCGCCATTAGAAGAAGAAGAAGAAGAAGAATATAAGAATATAGTGGACGAAATAATGAACACTACCATTAGGGAACAAATTATGATCGCCGGGAACATAATGCTAAATCTGGACAATGGGGCTCTTCCACAAATGATGAAAAAGGGGAGATATGGAACGAATGGAGAGCCCAGACTGACATCCAAGTACTCAACAATAATAAACCGAAGTGTACCTATCGGAGGTCAAAAAAAAAAAAAAAAATAAACGAAGATGAAATATCTGACCTTGACCAACTCAGAAAGGCACTAGGGAACGCTGTTGAGTTGGCCATTATGAAGAAAAGAAACAAAGAAAGAACCCCCTACTGGTGGACGGATGAGATTGAATGCCTACGGGAGGAGTGTCTCCGTGCTCGCAGGAATTTTACGAGAAGTCAGGGCGCTTCCGAGCTCAAAAAAGTATACAAAAAAAAATTCAATAAAATAATAAAAAAAAAAAAAAGAAAAGGTGGCAGAACCTAATAAATGCTTTAGAAGACGACATATGGGGCGACCCATATAAAATAACAATGAAGTCACTAAAGATAATCGCTCCATACAAGTTAGACGAGGACCAGTGGCGAGAATCGGCGGAGTTCCTCTTCCCCACCAAGGAGAAATAAACCTTTTTGAAGGTCTCCCCTGCGGTAGCGGAAGAATTTACAGAAAAAGAAATAAAGACCGCTCGTCAAGAAATCAAGACGGGGAAAGCTTCCGGTCCCGATGGACTGCCACCGAAGACACTGAAGATAGCTACAACAGAAAAACCAGGTTTGATCAGAAGAATATATTATAACGATCTACTGCGGAAGCAATAGTTTCCCAGGGAACTAAAGAAAGCAAATCTGGTTTTGCTTCTAAAGCCTGGGAAATCTCCCGATTCAGCATGCTCTTATAGGCCAATATGCTTTCTAGACTGCCTTGGCAAGTTCTATGAGAATCTTGTCAAAAAGAGGCTGGAAGGCGTGTTGGCAGATAAGAGAGCTCTATACAACCAACAATATGGATACAGAAAAAGTTGATTAGCAGTCGACGCCGCGATCTGGATGGGAGACGCGGTGAAAACAAGCAAAAATAAATGGGTTGTTCTTGTTTTATTGGACAACAAATACGCCTTAAATTCGGCGAACCGGGTTCTCATCGTATACAAGAGTATCGAACTTGGGACCCCGGAATATGTGTCTAATATAATAAAGGACTACCTATCGCAAAGAAGCGTATGCATATCGAAGAAAAATAAGATGAAAATGACTGCTGGAGCACCCCAAGGGTCAGTCCTGGGGCCCACACTATGGAATATTTTATACAACGGGGTACTAGAAGTAAATAAAACACAAGGAGTAAGGGTTATTGCATACGCAGACCTCCTAGCCCTAATTATAGAAGATATGAGTTGGGGCATTATAATCAAAGTAAATGAAGTAATAGAAATAACTGCGAGATGGATAGAGAGAAATAACCTAAAATTTGCAGTAGAAAAGACAGAACTAATCATCTTGAGGGGACCACGGGACCAAAAAACGTAAATTTTTGATTTAGAGGCTCCGACCTAAGACCCCAGAAGACCGTAAAATAATTGAAAATTATACTAGATGACAAAATGGCATTCAGACACCCCATACAAGAGGCATGTCGGAAGGCACAAGAGAGGACCTCGACCCTTAATAAGATAATGCCGAATATTGAAAGCCCCGGGTCACACAAAAGATCAGTTATCCTACAGTCAATCATGTCCATCTTACTATATGGGGCCCCAGTGTGGCATGAGATTGTCAACAAAGCGAAATAAAGACATGCTTCTTAGGACACAGAGGAAATCATTGATCAGGGTATGCAGCGCGTACAGGACCGTATCAACCATTGCCTTACAAGTAGTGGCCGATGCTGTGCCGGTGCATATCCTGCCTGGCTAATGAGAGATTTCGACTTCACCAAAGGGGCAACGGAGCTTTAGGTTCAGGAACGCAAGAAAGAAAAAGTAGTTTGGAGATGTGGCAGGACCAATGGTTAAGAGAAACACAAGGCGGCCTGGACGAGGGCCCTTATCCCAGATGTAATAAGGTGGTATGAGTGTAAACACAGACATATCAACTACTACTTTACCCAATTTATAACGGGGCATGGATCTTTCCGGTCTTATACATATAGAATAAAGGAGAAGAGGACGATCTGTATCCCGAGTGTGGAGTGGTGGATGACGCGCATCATGTGGTATTTGCATGCCCTGCATACAATGTGGGGCGAACATTGCTGCACCTGGGCCTGGAGTCACCTCTAGGCGAGCAACATGAACTCATGAATAAAGCAATTGAAAACAAAAGAATTTTTGACTTGATCATTGGTTTTGTGACAGAAACCATAAAACACAAGGAAGAGAAAGGAAGGAGACTGCAACAAAGGTGAACTGTTTATTTTAATGTGTCGTATCTGTTGGCGTCAGTGGGGTGAGCCACTATTCAGCTTCCGCTACTGACGCTGAAATCTTAAATAAATTCTCAAAGAACTTAACTACATTACAGAAATCAGTTTACATACATGTTGTTTTGTTTCTACTTATATCTAGTGTACGGTGTGTCTCCTTTTGGAGCAGCCTATTACCAAGTAACGGGCTGGTGTAGATGGAGGGATGAATGGACCACCCCCCGGGGTGGAATATGAATGTAAGGAGTTGCTTGTACCTGTCGTCTGATCTTTCTCGTTAAGTTCAAGATAGTTGAAATAACGGCGCGGTCGCTCCTTCCTGCCTATCGCTCTGCACAAGGATGGTTACCTTACAAACTAAGTCTGGAGCAGACGTGGGTGGCGCGACTGGGATGATACTGCAATCACGGAGCGCAGACGGACAGCGACAGATGGGAGTTATGAGCAAAGCTGACGGGTCAGATGGTATAAGAGCGGTCCCACGCCCGTAGGTTGGAGAAAAAGGGCGTGAGTTTTGTTGATAGTCGTCCGAATCCAACACACCTGGGACACGTTCCCAGAAGCCTTTCTCTGAGAGATCAGAAGAAAATTTCTGCTTGAAAAAGAAAAGATAAAAAAATGTGATTTATATCTTCTCATAATATTTACCGAGTTTAGTATCACATCTTAGGTTTAAATATAATGTGTTTTTAGTTAAAAATGTGGTTAATTTTCAATAAATATGATAAAAAGGTCTGCTATGAATTTATGTTAATTTTTTGGCAGGAATCAGTTGTTAAGATAATGGTGATTTTTTCAGAGATATATTATCATCGTCGCGGTTCAATTACAGGGAATATGGTTTAGGCATCCGAAAATTATCCAATTCTGAGGTAAATTTTTTTCTGTGTGTGGGCTGATGGTTTATCTTCTTAAATTGCTACCTGTCGTAAATTGATTCTCTGTTGGATTGGTGTTCATCTGAGAACGTTCCTGATCATTTTATTTGCCAGTGTTCTGATGATATTTCCTATCTATTTCAAAGGTTATGATTTATTTTCTCAGTATATTTTTGTTTCCAATTTCTTTTTCTATATGTTTGTTTTTTTATGGGACAATGTCATTGCCATCCTACCCATCAATGGGTAGTAGGATTGTTCTTATTATTTTCCTTTTAAGTCTCCCGAAGTCTCATTACTGTTGGTTTCCCAACAGTAATAATCTTCCATTTTATATTCCACACACTCCTCCTCTATCCTTTATCCTTCGTAAGGATGTGGTGACGTTATGGTATTTGACGAATGTTTGCTATCCATTCTTCTCTCTCCTGCGCACGGTGTGCTGCCTCAGACAGAGAGTAACCGGTAGCGCACTTTATTTGGTCTGACCATCGGAGTGGCGATCTTCCTCGGGTTCTTTTACCATCTACCTTGCCTTTAACCACCAACCTCTCTATGCCTTTTATTCGTCTGGTAATGTGTCCAAAGTACCTCAACATATTTTGGTTGATGATTGTGGCAAGCCTAGTATTGATGTCTAGTTCTGTCAATATTGAGACATTTGTACGATGTGTTGTCCAGGGTATGCGCATCATTCTACGATATACCTACATTTCAAAGGCCATTATACGTCGTGAGTCAGAGTTTGTAATGGTCCAAGTTTCTGATGCATAGGTAGCGATAGGAAGGATAAGCGTCCGTACTAGCCGTAGTTTCGTGTTCCTGGTTATGTCCGTATCTTTCCAGATTTTAGTAAGTTTGACCGTTGCTGATCTGACCATTGTAAGGCGTCGACGTATCTCTTCTGCGCATCCACCATTGTTTGTGATAACAGAACCTAAGTAATTGAAACGGCTTACCACTTCAAGCCCCGCTACGTTTCGTATTTCCTGCTGGTTATTTCTAATTCGATTATCATTACCTTGGTCTTCTGTACATTAATTTTAAGTCCATATTTACGACTAATAGTATCTAGTCTGTTCATGATGCATTCAAGGTCATTTGTTGATGACGCTAGTACTAAAGTGTCGTCAGCATAGCGGAGATCGCTGATTTTTCGGCTTCCGACTGATATTCCTCCTTGCCATCCGTCGAATACAATGCGTATGATGTGTTCGCTATCACCGGCTTTTAGTTTAAAATTATCGGAGTATATGTTGTTGACTCTTATGTTTGCTGTGTTGTTGATATACAGTTGTTTCAGTAGGTATATTTTCCCCACATTTTATACCACTTTACATTATCGAACGCTTTCGAGTAGTCGACGAAGCACAAATATGTTTCTAGATTAAATTCTCTAGATTTTTCTATATTTTGTTTAAGATTTAGAATTTGTTCTCTTGTGTCTCTACCAGGGACAAATCCACATTGTTCTTATGGGATCTGTGGTAGAAGTATTGATTTTAATCTCTCGTTAATTATAGTTAGCAGAACTTTACTTGCGTGGAAGATCAAGGCTATAGTGCGGTAGTTATTACAGTCAGTTAGTGAGCCTTTCTTATAAATGGGTATGAAAGTGAGCTTACACCAATCATCTGGCCATTGTCCTGTGTTCCAGATTTCATTACATAGTTTGAACATTACTTCAATTCCTATGTCTCCCATTTCTTTAATTACTTCCGCCGTGATTCCGTCTTCTCTTTGAGATTTTCCAGTTTTTAATTTTTTTATTCCGGTTTCTATTTCCGATTTTAAAATATGTGATTCCTTTTTGGTCATTTATTTCTTCTGGATTCACGTCTTCATGGTCACTATGAAACAACATTTCACAATATTGTTTCCATGTCGCTGCTATGTCCTCTGGATTGGTGATGATCGTTCCCGATCATCCCGAGATAATTAAAGTTATCTTTAATTATCTGCGTTTGTGGTTTGAACTCTTTAGTTAAGTATTTTACTTTGGCAAACAGTTCTCTACATTCTTGACGGTGGGCGTGTTCTTGTAGTTAATGCGTATTTCTTTAATATGATTATTTTTTTCGCTTCTACTTGATGATTTTATTCGTCTGTTTACATTGTGCTATCTTGTTTTCTGTTTCCGTTGGATTTGAAGCATTGTTTCTAATTTTTCTTCGTGCTTCTACTAGGTTCAGTGTCTCATCAGTCATCCAGTGTTTTTCTTTCCTTGGGGTTTCTTTGGGGTTTGTAATATTTATTGCGTCTATAATCCACGCCTTTATGTGTTCCCATGTTTGATTGGGATCGCCAGTAATGTTTGGTGTGTTACTATGTCTTAGTGTTTCTTTGTATTTTCCAGGCTCTTTAGGTATATATTTATTTGTTTTATTTGTTTCGCTTTATTTACGAAATTTGATACGATTTGATTACAACAGTTTATGGTCTGTTCCGCAATTAGCCGCTGGTTTTGTCTTTACGTTGACTACTGAACTTTTCCATCGTTTGTTGACAAGAATATAATCTATTTGATTTTTATATCTTCTCCCCGTTGAAGTCCAAATTGATAGTCTTCGCGGATGATGCTTAAACATGGTGTTCATGATACTAAGTTCAGTGTCGATGAAAAATTGTAATAGCCTTTCTCCTGTTCCCACCACCCAACCCATTAACTGTTCCTTTCAGCAGATCTCCTGTTGTTGTTTTGCTTTTTCCACACTCAGTCACTCGTTAATAGCATTACGAAAAATACTTTATATCCTGTATTAATAATGGTTATATAATACCCTTTGTGTTATGGTTACAACAATACTTTATCTCCAGGGGGTCGGCATTTGCTTCTTACTCCAAGTTAGGCATATGAGCTGATAAAAAAGCAGGGATTAATAACCGGGTGAATGGAAAGAATCACTATAGGTACTATTCGAAAATAAATATTTCTAAAAAATATTGCATCAATTAATTGTAAATAATTAAATTGTTATTAATAAATATTTTATATTTAATTTAAAAGTGAAATAATAAAATTGATTTTAATATCAACTATAATACAACAATATTTTAATATTCTACATATGTAAGAATTTTGTCATAATATTGATATATTTACTAATGCTGACCTGTACCTTTACAATTTACAGATTTTACACAGATCTATTTTCAGATCGGGTGTTAAATGATTACCAGTTTTTAACATTAACCTCAAGGTTTGTTTGAAGTCGAGAACTAAACAAAAATGTTTTAATCCAAGGACAAAAAACAAAGACGCGGTGGACAACGATGTCTTGTTTACATTAGGGCACTGCCCTGTGACCAGTATATTGTAATCAATAAAAATAATATTTCTAAAAGATACCTAGCATCAGCTATCAGAATTATAACATAGCTGGTTTTTTATTTATATGACTTTATTATTAACAATATAGATCTAACGATAAATGTCAATTAGAAGGACGACTATGACGAAAATAGATATGGAATTATTAACATATATAAATTTTTTTTTCAATGAAATAAAAAAAACTAGTTCAAATTAAAAAAGCGTATATTTGTTAGAATAATGAAAATATCTAAACCCATTACAATTTTCAAAACGTTTTCGTTTCTTTCAGACCATCATTAGTGAAAACTTCAGTACTTACATAAAAGTCTCTTACAAAACGGTATAAAAATATTTAAATAGGATTTTAAAAGCTATTAAGATTAAAATTAAAACGACGAATTGTCGATGTTTTCAGATTTAACCTAAAGGAAACACATTGGCACTTACTAGAAACGATGAGTACGTGTGGCTCTGACTAAGGTTACCATAAGTTCCATAATTCTATTGAACAGACTTGTTAGTCAATATGTTCCTGTGTGTTCTAAAGCTGTACACACTTCCCTATGGATATTATCTGGTCCAACTGCTTTAACTTTTTATTTTTTTTATATTTCAAAGAGTTTGAGCAACTTCCTTATTTGTAATTTGCATGATCGTTACTGTTCCTATCTACGTTAGTTCAAATGGTTATCATTCAAATTCTTTATTTAATAAATTGACATAGGATTTTCTTCGTCTCTTTTGAACATCTTTTTCGTGAACCAATATTTTATTATTTTCGTCTTGGATACATTTATCTGGTTGAAATCTGCCTCTTTCTTTACTTTATTTTTGCTTCCATTTTGGCAACCAGTTTTGAAGGTATGTGCCCGATCTATTTTCTTGCTAATATTTTTTTCTCTTTTCTTTTACTTTTTATTGAACATTATTTGATCACGACCATACTTTAAAACTTCCCGAAAATTTTCAAAAGTATTTCAATAGCCCTATCTCTAATAATGCTGTTATTAGTGTACCAATATTTTTTAAATTGTATTAGTACTTTCTTTCGTGTTCCACCTATTTTTTTTACTATCTTTTCCTGAGCATCTTTATCATCGATTGATTTCTTTTGTCCTCTTCGATATTTTGGTTTCGTTTCGCTTCTTACTTCAAAATTCAACACAAACAACTTATATTGTTGGATTAGTCTTAGTATTACCTTGAAGCCCTTACATTCACAAATATCTTACCGTAATCCCCGTTGTACTCCATATAACCTTCGTACCTCCTAACGGCCGGATGCGGGCAACATCACATTTCTTGACAGAGTAATCCTTACAGCAGATATACTGGTCTTTTCAGAAAAATGTAAGCGGGTGCATGGCGTGTTGACCAAATCGTGTAGGATCTCTCTCTTTAGTCCTGACCCTCAAAGGAAGTTTATTGGTTACCGTGATGTCTTGTATTGTCCGTCTCCAAAGATGTCTGTCCCTGGCCATTTCTTTTAACACATGCATAGGTCTTTTGCATTGCCTTGTTGGGGATTTTATTCGTGATTTTCTGCCTTCTACCGTTCCTTGGATAACAATTGTTTCCATGTTTTCTGTGTCTACTCTCATAACAGGTCCAAAGTACTTTAATTTGACTTTTCTGGATAACCTTTTGCTGACCTTTTAGCTCATTTAAAATTGAACTATTTGTCCTGTGGTCGGTCCACGGAATTCGCAACATTCTTCTCCAATAGAACATTTCGGTGGCGTCCGTCTGCCTTCTTTCCGCTTTTCGTAGGGTCCAAGATACACATCCATATACATGTCCATGTACTGAGAATATTAAGCAGTTGATCAACCTCATTTTTAGAGTTCGTGAAATTTGGGAGTACTTTCATATTTTGTCCATCTCTCTTAGGACGACTTTTGCTAGATCACATCTACGTTTTATTTCTTCCTGCAGTGACCATACCTGTATAAACCTATCAATGATCCCAGATATAAATATGAGTTCACAACCTCAAACCAGCTAATCGTGGTTATGTGTGGATGATAATTTTTCAATTTTTTTTTCAATTTTTTTCAATTTTTTTTTTCGATGGCGTCTGTCTGCCTTCTTTTCGCTTTTCGTAGGGTCCAAGATTCACATCCATATACATGTGCATGTACTGAGAATATTAAGCAGTTGATCAACCTCATTTTTAGAGTTCCTTCGTGAAATTTGGTTGTCCTTTCATATTTTGTCCATCGCTCTTAGGACGACTTTTGCTAGATCACATCTACGTTTTATTTCTTCCTGTAGTGATCATACCTGTATAAACCTATCAATGATCCCAGATATAAATATGAGTTCACAACCTCAAACCAATTTTTTTCAATTTTTTTTTCAAATTTTTCAATTTATTTTAGGTATGATACAGCTCCCAAGATTGTCGGATCACTGGTCCAGACATAGGTTGTTCAAAGCTAATTTTTCGAAGTACATGTCCAAAAACAGATTTTAATTATGCGTTGTCTTCATTTTGCTCCAAATGATATTAATAATCACGATTGTTTACGCAAAACACGTCCTATAGTGGATCATTTCAATAGCAAAATAAAATCAATTCACACTCCAGGTAAATCTCTTTCTCTAGATGAATCCATGATGTCTTGGAGATGAAGACTTATATTCCGGCAATATATACAAAATAAACGTCATAAATATGGTATTAAACTGTACATGTTGACAGAATGTAATGGATTGGTTTACAATTTTATCGTTTACAGTGAGCAGGGGATGAAACCAGCGGTACTGGTCACACAGAAAAAGTGGTATTGAAGTTGTCAGAGGAGAAATACAATCTTGGACATTCGATATTTATGGACAGGTTTTATAATACATATGAATTGGGACGAAAACTGCTTACAAAAGAAACCTATTGTCAAGGAACATTACACAGAGAAAGAAAAAAAGTTATCCAAGTGAAAGGACAAAAGAGAGGTATTATACTTAACTACGGAATTTGGTAATACCATGACGGAAACCACCAATAAACGAGGTCAAGCAAAGTTGAAACCTACAGCCATTTATGAATATAACAAACATATGTCCGCCGTTGACCGCCAAGACCAAATGCTCGAATATGCGTACTCTCGGAAAACTTTGCGTTGGTATAAGAAATTGTTTATTCATATACTGCAAATATTGTTACGAAATTAACTAATTTTATACAATAATTATTCAGGATAAGCAAGAAACCCGCTGTATAATTTCTTACTATTAATTTTGGAGCCTATGTTGTCAGAGGGTGGTGTTGAAAATAAAAATAAAATTGACCTTGGAGATCACAAATTGGAAAAAACAACGAAAACAATTGAAGCAAATTACGGTACAAGAGATACTTCAAAAAAGGTAAAACGAGTCCTAAGGAAGGAGTGCCTAGTATGCAGAAGGCAAAATAAAAGAAAAGCAACGCTTGCACTGAATCACCTGGTTTTTTGTGTCAAATGTTTTTTTAAATACCATTCGCCCGAAGTGATTAAAGGGTTTTGTATTTTTTGTTTTCTAATGCCATATCGACAAAAATTACTGTAAATTCGACTTACACCCATGGGTGTAATCAGCATTTCTAATAAAATTTTTATTAGAGTTGCCGATTCTACCCATGGGTGTATTTTTCTTAATGATCAAGTGTTATGTTTTTTTTTTCAATAAAATCACATTTGTAATACCGTTTTTTATTCATTGTAAACATTCAATATAAAAATCAGAAAAAAATGTGGGCGGCACAGCTGATGCACAAGTAATTAACTGGTGGCAATGAACATATTAATGGGTTAATAGTGTACTATTTTTTGCATGACTTTCTATTTCTTTACATATATATTTAGGGATTCTACAGTATTCACTGCCTTCCCTCGCTCAACCGTTTCCATCTCTCTCTGTTGTTCCATTCTCCATCGTTTAGTCCTTTCTTACTCATGGCGTCGTCTACTTCGTTCCTCCAGGATTTTCGGGGTCGTCCTCTTTTCCTCCTTCCTATGGGGCTCCATTTGGTTATTCTTTTTATCCATCTGCTGTCGCTAGCTCTTCTTACATGTCCATACCACTTTAGTCTTTTTTGTTCTATATATGTTAGTATGTCTGTTTCTATTGATGTTCTTTGCTTTATTTCGTCATTACTTCTCCTATCCATTCTTGTTACTCTGCAGCATCTTCGCAGGCATTCCATCTCTGTTGCTATTATCTTACTGCTGTTTTTCTTGTTTATGATCCAATTTTCGGCCCCATATGTCATAATACTTCGCACTAATGTTTTATAAATCTGCGTTTTTGTCTTCATATTTAGGTGTCTATCCCACCATACTGAGTTAAGTTGTCGGATTGCTGTTCTTGTTTGTCCTAATCTTTGTGTAATTTCTTCCTCTGTTGTTGCCTTTTTCGTGATTATAAACCCCAGGTATTTGAATTTATCCTTTCCTTTGGTTGTTACGTTGTCATCAATCTGTAGATCTTCTATGTCTTCTTCACTTGTAGATAGGTACTCTGTTTTCGCGAGGGTATTTCTTTACATTTTTCCTTAATTTATATTTTTTTGTCGCCCTTTATTTTCTTTTGATTTTTATATAAGTGTACTCAATGTTAGATAAAAAATAATGAAAATTAATTAACTAAGCGATACGTCTAAAATATTAAGTTTTTAATAGAATTTGTTTAATATACTAAGAAATTCAATAAAAAAAATACGAAAATATGGAAAACCCTACAAACGCCCCATAAAAACTATATTACTGTGAAGTAGTTAGTCACAAAAATAAAAATAATAATATATTTAGCTTTCACGTGTACACAAAATGAAATATTGCGGTTATTCCTGCAATATTCTGCAACATTTTGTTAAAAGGTGTATTTCCACCTAGCAAATAATAATGACATCACGATGGGTAATTTCTTAACACAATAAGTTTCTTTTATTATAATTATTTGTATACAATGTTGGCGAGTAAAAGGAAATGTCTGGCCCATATTTCCAGGTTGACCGATAAGAAATACAATATTTTATTTGGTAGAAGCCGCAAATTGATATCTATAAGTTATGGTTGTTTAATTTGACTTGTGTTACGGTTTTATTTTTTATCTAATAATATCTTTGGACTTTCCAAATAAAACTTATCTTTTTAGTCAGTTAGACATTGACGGAGAGGCATTTTTCTATTTTTCATCGTTTGTGTGATCTAAGTTTATTTGTATGCTCCATTTTTACTTCTTTTTCTTCTTTAAGTTCCATCTCCTGTCGAAGGTTGGAAATCATCATGGCTATGCGGAAACTGTTGACTGCCGCTCTAAATACTTTTGCACTACTGCATTCAAATCATTCCCTTAAGTTCTTAAGCCACAATATTTTTCGTCTTCCTACATTTCGCTTTCCTCGAATTTTGCCTTGCATAATAAGCTGCAATAATGAGTATCTTTGCCCTCTCATAACATAGCCTAAGCACTCAAGTTTTCTTCTTTTAATAGTCAATATTATTTCAGCTTTATTTCCTATTCTACTAGCAACTTCTGCGTTTGACATTCTTTGTGTATCATCTTCCATGATATTTGTAGGATTCTTCTGTAACACCAAAATAATTCAAAGGCGGCCAACTTATTTAGCTGCACTAGTTTTAATGTCCATGCTTCCAAGCCATAACGGAGAGTAGCGAATACGTAACACCGACGCATTCTTAGACGTAGTCCTAACCTCATATCCCAAAAACAAAGAAAATTTTTTAGTTTAAAGAATGATGCACGTGCTATTTCAATACGTCTTAATTTCTTTGGTTTGATCTATATTTGATGTTATCCATATTCTTAAGTGTTTATGGGTATCCATACCCTCAATTACAGTATTCTTAACAATCAATTGGATGTCTGCATCTACTGATTTAGTCATGATCATGCATTTAGTTTTTTTTTTCAAATTCATCCTTAGTCCGTATTCATGACAACATTTATTAAGTCGTTGCATTACGTTCTGTAAATTATTGTTGTTATCCGTCATTATTACCGTACGTCTGCAAAACGCAAGTTATTCAAAACTTCTCCATTGATAGATATACCTTCTATTGAATCTGAGAGCGCTTCTTTAAATACCGCTTCACTGTAGACATTGAAGAGCAGTGGTGACAGCACGCAACCCTGGCGGACTCCTCTCTGTATTTTGATATTTCGAGTGTTCTGGTTGTCAACTCTTACCTTGGCAGTTTGATTTCAATATAGATTAGATATAATTTTCATATTACGACTGCCTTAACCTTATCAAATGCCTTTTCAAAATCTACAAAACATGTGCATTTTCTGATTCATATCCATGCATCTCTGGGCCAGCACATTCAAGCCGAACAAAGCATCTCTTGTGCCCATATCGTTTCTAAAGCCAAATTGTGTGTCTATAATTTCATATTTAAGAGTTTTAACAATTCTGCTGTGTATTATTTTCAAAAATGTTTTAAGTGTGTGAATAAATCTATTGTTCTGATCTGAGAAGGATATTACACTTGACTTTTTGGGTATTACCACAAAGGTCGACTGCAGCCATTGTCTGGGGATTGTGGAAGTCTGATATATTAGATTAAAGAGTTCAACCATTACATCAATAACATCTTCATCAATGAGTTTTAATAATTCGATGGGCACATCATCTGGTCCGGTAGTTTTGCCCTCTTTTGTGTTTTTGATGGCATAGATAACTTCTTCCCGTAATATTGGTGGTCCGGTATCCTCTGTGGTTTCTAATGATAGTTTTTCTCTTTCATATTTAAATAGCTTTTGGATGCAATTAGTCCAGTGACACAATCTTTCCTTTATATCAGTAATAATTTTTTCTTTATCATTTTTAAGGATATTCGTTATTGTGCTTTTTCTAGAACCTGCCATTTCTTTGATTTTTTTTTGTAACTTAAAGCTATCATCTTTTTTATCCAGACCTTCTATTACCTTGTCTCTGTTGAAAAGCCAACTCTCTTTTCTTTCTGATTTTTTTTTGGATTACATTGTATTTATTCAAGTCTTTTGCTTTATATTTTCTTCGTTCTTCCATAAGTTCAAAATTTTTGCTGTCATCCAAAGTTTTGTTTTTTTCCAAGTGGTTTGAGGGTTTTTTTTCCAACCGACACAAGGGAATGTTGAATTTTTCTCCATTTTTGCTCTATAATTAGAGTTTCTGCATTATCTTTTTTACTTTTCTTAATTGTACTAATTATACTGTCAACAGAGATAGTAAAACTGCCGAGTTGCTAGGAAAAATAACTCTGAGATGGACAGGATATGGAAGAACGCATGCTATTTTTAAAGGGGATGTACCTATCAGCTTAAAAAGAAGAGCCTTTAATTAGTGTTCTTCCTGTTCTTATATATAGCTCAGAGATATTTACTCTTACAAGGATATCTGCATGTAAATTACACGTGACAAAACATAAAATGGAAAGACCATTTTTGGGCATAACGTTAAGAGATAGGCTAAGAAAAGAAAGATCGACTTAACATGATGAGGATGAACCACCCACGAGATGGACTGATGACATAAAGAGGATATGTACTAACTGGATTGCAACACCACAACATAGATCTGAATGGAAGTTTTTAGAAGAGGCCTATGTTCAGCAGGGGACAACTGTTAGGTGATGATGATAATAAAGCAATAGATTGTCATGCTATGATAATTATCACGATTCAGCTTGCTTCCTTATTTTGTATATTAATTGAATGATTTTTCTAATAGCTATAAATTTTCTTTCCACCATTTAATTTAAACAATTTAGAGGAAAGAATGTTTCTTCTTCTTGTGTCTTATTGATTCCTTGTGCTCGTATTGCATGTCTAACCCCTTTAAAAATCAGGTGTTCTTTCTCTTTGTTTCTACATACTTTGGAAGTCCAGAGGTAGGTTATTTTGTTGGGTTTCTAGTAGAGCTTGAAAGTGAGTTTTCTAAACAGACTTTACTTACTTTGGTTGGTTAGTTATCTCACCTTCCTGGTTTATTTAGAAATTTTTTCGAAATTGTGTTCTCTTTTTTCAGGTAAAATTATTCGAAAATTTTGGAGGTATTTATATGCTTCGTTTGGACCTTAATTTTACAGATTCTTTTCCAATTTCTGTATTTTATCATTTTCGTATTTCCTTTTATGTCCGTGGTGTCCTTGGTATGTCCTTGGTGTGTCCTTGGTTAATCCGCTTTTCATGGTTCCAAAAGTTGTTCTATCTCTGTTTTTATTTATTTCTTACTTGTTTCTTTTTTAAACGGCTTAATTTTTCCTGTGCTTCCCCGTTAAATATTATTTTAACTTCTAAATTTTCTACCCTATCAGGTACTTATTCTAATCTTAATCTTCTTATACTTAAGATGCACTGTTCAGCCGTTCTACTACCTTTTTTCTGAAAACTATAAATTAATTTTTAATAAAATATTGCAAATTTTCTACATTAGCTAGCTTTTCTTAAAATAATGCGTAAAGTATCTTTTAACTTATTACTAAGAACTTGCAAAATAAGGTAAAAGACCGAACCCAATTATTAGGTAATACTCTATAAATGACAAAACTAATCTTTTACTTAACGGCATTTTTGTATCGTTGGTTGCTTTCTAACTAAATCATTTTTAAGCAGAATAAACCTGTAAAAAATTTGAAATAAAATAATTAGAATAAAATTTAAATATTTATTAAAATTGAATCATCAACTTTAGGTAGAAATAACTATTATATTACTCTATAATAAATAACTCTTTATTATAAATAAAAAATTACTCTAAAGTTATTAATATTCAAAAAGAAATTAAAAAAATGGAACATATTTTATAAATGATCTAAAGTTTTAAAAGCCAGGATATTATTTCTCCGTCCCAAAATTAAGATAAACGTATACATACAGATATACACAAAATCCTTGTTCTTCTTCTTCCACCTCCCACTAGATTAGTAAAATAAATTGCCAGTATGTAAATTTTTATTTGAAGTAGTTATTTTAATTTAAAATTAAAATTCTCTCGGACTCAAATAAAAAGTAAACTGAAGACAAACGTGACATAAACACTATTAAAATGAATTTGAAAGTAAGGACTAAAAACTTAAACTAAAAAAGGGAGAATGTTGCAAGAAAAAGAAGTACAGCCGGGACATGGATTCCGACATGATAAAGTGGTTAGGAAAAGTAAATAAAATTAAAATTAAAGGAAACACAAAGAATTGGTATTATATTAAACCACTGGAAGAAAATATATATTACTGGAAGAAAATGTTAAAAAGAAACCTTAATAAAATAAAATTATAAGAACAAACAGATTTTAGGGAGAAGCAGGGGCAACAGGTAATATATTAAAAAAAAGAGTGAAACGGAGGAAGAGCTCTATCTCACGCCAATTAAAGCTGCAATTGATTTGATTAAATAGAGGAATAAGATTGTCATGAACCTAGTGAAAAATCTGTAAATTCTATACAAGATAATAAAATTAGTAAAAGGTATATCTAACAGAGCTAACAGGAAAGCATAAAGAAAAAAACCCATTAACATTTAACATGAATGAATAATTAAAACAAGAATACAGGCACAACTCAGTAGTATTTCTAAAAAATAAAATCAAAGTCATTTACAATCTAAAATATGTTATAGCAACTTCTTTATAGTGATTGTAGTGATTATTATGTACATGTAATCCAGTACCGTGCCAGTCTGAGTCTGAACTCTCCAGTACAGGGTGGGGAAGTTTCCATCATAGATACATCGCGTCTTAATAGCTAAGAGAAAATGTCTTATGTGTATATAGGACCATAGAAGAAATATGAATGAAATATAATCAAATGAACACCTGCGGATCGAGTGATAACATGGTGCTTTAACTACATCATTAACTGTAGATTTGGTGATGATTAAACATGAAACACATACGCGTTAACACATATGTCCAATAGAAAATAGACCTAAACACATGTGCACATTCACCATGTTTAATCGGCAAATCACAAGATGGCCGCACCACAACTGTTTCACCATACGGTGAGATTGGTGCTACGACTACTGCGCTTCTCAACCTCGAGGTGTAGAGATAAGAAAGCTGACGAATTCTGGAGAATCATTGTCTTGTATACACGGTATGAATACAGTGCTGTATCTGACAGTATCTCATTCTAACTCGTGGAAATAAAATAAATAAACGACAAAAAGATATGGCGCAAAACTGCATCTAGAAATAAGTAGCTCATTTAATACTACAAAGCAAAATATAAAGGGACTAAAGTTGTGCCATGTTTCTGTTCAAAGTAGGTCTCAATAATAAGCCTATCAAGGAAACTTACCGTAACCCTCGAAAACCAATATAAGAAGTGTTTTAAGTAGACCTAGAATATTGTTTAGGCAGGATTAAAGGAATGATAATGCGTACACAAGACCAAGACATGGCCGCTGAACAATTTCAAGAATTTTCATTTTTAAGGTTGTCATACCGGTATTCGAAAACAATTGTCCAGTGATTGGACAATTGTTTTAGTTTTAGTAAATAACTAAAATGTTTTAGTAAATAGTAAAAAATGTAGCTAAGATAATTTTAAACAAAAATGTTTATTAGTATTTTTTGTGTATAATGAACCGTTCTCTCAGATACAACGCTTAAAGCGATCGGCAATTTTTAATGTCAGGTACGCGTGCGAAATCATAGTTCAATAAAACTTGTATCAGCTCGACGGACGGTAAAAATTAGATATCTTTTTGAGTTTTTTTACCCTCTACCAAGCATGTTTTAGGGGGAAGCCCTGAGGTAAAAGTAGTATACTTTTAGTGAATTTTTTTGGGGTTCCAAAATTAATATTCTCAGCAAAATTAAGCTTGTTTTCAAGAAACATTAAGGATAGTTTCAGTAACGTTATTATAAAATTTTTACATCGTATATATGAATCCCAATTGCACTGACAATTGTTATTATAGCCTTAATATATTATAGCCTGTAAAGTTTGGAAAGACCGTACAAACCTTCCATATATAATTCCAGATAAAGGTCTAAACTAAAAACAATGTACTATTACAAAATACACTATGTGAAAGTTTACATATACTTCTTGAATGTAATATGTAAACTTATAGTGAAATATGCGCAATATTATAATTAATCCAGCCAATGAACATGTTTTTTCCACATAATTTTCTAAGCCTGCACCGATTTGAAATTAACATTTTCAGACTAACTCGAAAAGAAAGTGCTTAAAATTGGTTAATATATTTATTCCCACTATTAGTTTTAATAAAAACAATTTTACACCCGAGAACGGGTGGCATTCCCGCCCCGAGGGTAAAAGCACTCTACGGCACAGGTCAACTTAAACTCATCAAAGCCTGAATTAATTTTTTTTGTTAAACTGGTGGTTTTTTACTAAGTTTAGTTTAGGAAAAATACAAATAAGCAGAAAAACTTATTAAATTTTATTTGTTGATCGAATATATGACATTACAAATTGTGACCAGATCGTAACACTAGGTCAAAATACTATAAAAATATTATAAGATTTACTCTTTATGAAATATGGCAAAGCATTCAATGCACAGTCCAATATCGCATTTCTCACACTGCGTACATCCTACTGAGCAGCACCCTTTTCCTGCGCATCGCCTTGGTTTTTTGTTAGAAACAGATATAATGAGATGGTTAATACCATCATCGTACCTAATTTTGTCAGAGATTCTGTTAAAAGATAGACTATTTATACTTGTTTTTGGTCTGTGGAAGGTTTCTGAATTGGGTAAGGTAAGTAGTCTCAATTTCACGTCGAAAATTCAAATTAGTTATCGGTCTTGCTGAACACTTATAAAGTATCAACGAATTTTGCACTGCAGCATCAATTGACAATGTAAGTATAGACCAATACCATTTCTTACTACGAATACTTATACGGTATCTTGTTAAATCCTCATCCATTCTATCAGTGCCTCCCATAAACTTGTTATACATTCCAACAACATGTGGGCGAGGAACTTGGACATCTTTTTTTTCAGAATGTGAATAACGTTTTACTTGTTGAATAGCATGCACATAATATAAAGTTGATGCCACCTATCCATATGGCGGCGTTACCTATCCATCTTGTCAACATAATACCATCTTTCTTTTCAATTTTTGATACCAAATAACCTCGAGTTTGTTTGGACATAGTTTTTTTTATAGACAAGTGGAACATCTTGTGGTATTCTGTTCTCTCTTATTGTTTCTGTGACACCATATCCTTTTTCTTTTAAATACACCATTAAATTGAATCCGGTAAAAAGGTTATCTACATAGATTTGGTAAGGCAGCTTTTGTTGTGGCAATGTGTCCAACATCAAGACAAGGGAAGCGGCTGCCTTTCCAAATGCAAGTTGGTAAAAATCGTTCGAATTTGTACTTTTCCCTTAATAGATCTCAAAATTTACAAGGTAACTAGTTTCGGAGTTAAGGCACCATACTTTATAACCGAATCTTACCGGTTTTCCCCTAATGAATTGTTTACAATTATGGCGACCATAATATTCATAATTCATATTTTCAGTTGGTTGATAATATTTGAGAAAAGAACTCCGTACTTTTTTTTACTGGTCTTAATTTCCACACTTTACCATTTAAATCCATTTGAGCATTATCAGCACAGTGCACGAAACGCAATATTTGGATAAACTGTCGCGACGCATTGCAGCCTTCGCCATTTTATTGGAAATGTCTGCCCCATTGTCACAATAAAACCTTTTTCCAGGGAGACAGTTGTATCCAGACCCAATCAAAATACCCAAAATATATTTGAGCTCATCCAAGGTAATCTTCGGATCAGAACAATTCACAAAACGAGCGTATTTTCTGGTTTCGTCTCAAATATGGCTTAGCATTTCGTTATCGAAAAACAACTCAAATATATGTATAGGGCTCATATTTTTAAATTGTGAGTAGTCTGCTTTGGGAAAGTCTAATGTTTTTACAAAATCTCCATCAATCCAAGTTCTTTTAGTATATTTTTTCCTTTTAGTGATTTCAAAAAACTAGTATTATGTTCTGTATCAAGTGATAACATACGTGGTGTTTGCTCGTCTTATTAAAAACACTATTGTCTTCTGGTGCACCATCAAAATAACCCAGCTCGGCTTCTGCTATTAATTGTCTTTGGGACAGCTTATCTACAAATTCACCATTATCCTTTTCAGCCAAATTTTCATCAGTCAAAACATTTGAATCAGGTGGACTTATATATATGCCGATTAGATCATTGTCATTGTTATAAACCATATCCAGGGCTTCCTGGAGCGTCAAACCTCTCCTGTAAATAAAAAAATAATTAGATCTCTTATTAGCCTAGTGTGACCATTTGGTAACAGTGTGATTCAGTCTCATGTAAATTTTATATTAATGGGTGAGGTTGCCTGTAATATTTTTTATGCTATAACCTACTTCCTTAACTATATCAATAATTCTTTAAATTGCCAGAAAGTTTTATTAACAAACTATTAAAACTACTTACTCAAATCTCGGTTCCATAATTTGTACATTCGTTAATACGCATGAATTCACAAAGCTATACTATTCTTTCCTTCCAAACTGCTGTTGAATGTAATACACAACAAATTGAATACACTGACATCTAATAACAAAAAGTTGAACTGCGGATAGATTTCTAGCGTTAAGTTGAGCTACAATCAACATTAATTGATTGCGTGTTTGCGTAACCAAGTGGTCACACAAGGCATTGATGGGTTAAAGTAGAGAGTGAGTAAAACCTATGGCCAAATTTTGGCCCAAAATTTGGTGTGTACGTAAGATAGTGTTAGAAATAATGATGAATTTTATGCTCGAATTGGGTAGCATGCGGATGAATTATCTACTGCTACAGGCTTATGGTATATGCCGACTAACGTGAAATTGAAATTAAAATGTTGATTTGCTATCGAAAATACTAAAAACTGTGCAATATAATAATAATAATAATAATAATAATACGTAAATTTAGATCACTATTTCCATACCCAATTAAATTTTTTTGGTCTTTTTTGTTGCTCTCAAAACTCACAATATTGAATTCCATTTTGTGGCACTCGCTAAAACATTAAGTAGCCTACATCAATTACCTGAAATTAAACTTTAGTGTAAATAAAACATATTGGAACGAAAGTGGTTGTGTTTTGTAGCGGATAGAATAAACCAAAATTGTTAGACGCCACTGACTGAAAGAATAGAACACCATGTAATTAATTTATTGACCAGAAACATCCAAACGTGTAAACAAGGCTAATCACGAGAATTAGAACTAAAATTTTAAAATTAAACGTAAGTAATGATAAATTGTAAAGAATATTTGACAATCTGTGTATATTTAAGAAGTTAAATAAAGCACGGTGCAACATCTGCTGAAAAAATAGACATAATATGGTACCTATATTTTATAATAACTAAAATAACTAACTTTATGTCTTATTGAAAAATTGTTGAAACATATTTACGAATTACAACTTTTTTCTTTGTACCCTCTAGCCAGTCCAATTTTACGCATCTGACTATAACATACCTCTTCCCATGTCCTTCAGAATTACCCATAAAATCGTCTCCTAAGTCCTTCTCTGCTAATTTTAAAACACCGCTTGATAAAAGTTGATCTCGCAGCTAATCATTCATTCAATATTCAGTTATCATACGAAACAGATAAGTAATGGATCTATTCAAAATTTTGTTCGCTGTAATGTTGTGTTTTGCGATTGTTGTTGCCCAGAGGCCAGAGCTTAAGGGCAAAAATGGCCAACTTGTTAATCCAAGAGACAATTGTCCGCCGGGGACGAGGTATATTAGAAGTAAATGCAGGACTATAGTGGCCTAGGATTAGCAAGTAAGTTTGTTTTTGTTTTGAAAATATTGCTTGGTAGTATTTCATCGAATGAAGATAACAAACGAGCTATTAATAACTAAGATTAATTATTTGAAACGATAAACAGTAAATGTACACATCGATAAAATGTTAATTTTTTATAATTTAAATACAACATTAATAATGACTTTAACTGATCATCATTTTTAACTTCAATAAATTTCTTTGTAAATACTATGTCGGAGGTTTTAAATACAAATAATGGAGGTGTGTAGATATATTCTAATACTGCAACCTGGGGTATTCTTTTTATTCTGTTGTTTCTCGTGAAGTATAGGGCTAGTTTAAATCACAGTGGTATGTCTGTAAGTTTTGCTACTCCCTATCTATAATTCTTCCCATAATCTGTTCATTTTTTGGTAACTTTCTTTGTGCTAATTGTTCGTGTGCTTGTGGTCTGTCCGCTATCTTGTGATATGGTTAAGGGTAAAAGTCTGTTGTAGATAATGCTTTCTAGGTAGCAAAATTCTTAAAGTTGCTTTTCGTCTACTTATTTTTGTTGCTAATATCCAAAATAATGGGTATAGAAACAAAATCCGCCTAGTTACATCTATCACAATTTTCAGAAAACTATTACAAAGAACTCCTGCTTTATACGGAGCTTGCTGTTTGATTTACTTGTCTTCTTCTTGTAGTGCCTATTCGTTTCGGATGTTGGAGACGATCATGGCAATCTGTATTCTGCAAACTGCTGCTCTGAGAATCTGTTGTGTTGAACCACCTACGTAGATTTTTCTGCCAGAAAATCCTTCGCCTTTTTCTTAAAGTCTGTTCCTCATGATGTCACCGAGATATTCGATTTTGGCTGTTTTTATGGTTGACAACTCTTTTCCTTTTTACATTCTTAATATAACGTCCTGGATAGTAACATGGTCGGTATAGGATATCTTCAGGATTCGACGTTAAAGCCACATTTCGAAAGTCTTAATTTTCTTGCAGGTATGGTGTTATTGATATATTCTCTGTTAATTCGAATTCAACATCCTCTATTGCTTCTTAAAAGATTTTCTCAGAGTATATGTTAAACAGCAAGGGTGATAGTATACATCCCTGTCGAACCACATGTTTGATTTTGATATCATCGGATTCTCCTGACTCTGTACGGATAAACGATGTTTGATTCCAGTAAAGATTGCTAATAATTCTTAGATCACAGGTGTTTATTCCTTATGTTTATGTTTATTATTTGTTAATATCTCTATTAGCTTGTCATGTTTTACTGTATCGTATGCTTCACATCTTTACATCGTTTAAATAGCACTTGTATGCTAAAAAGAGCCTCTCTCGTACCCACTGCGTTGCGAAAACCCAACGAAAACCCCGAATAGTTTATATCTTTTGCTCTATGATTTTTAGAAATAGCTTCTAAATGTGGCTCATTAAACTAATGGTCTGGAAATCATTGCAGAATACGGATTTTGTTTTCTTTGGTGGAGCAATAAACGTTGACTTCAGCCATGATCTTGGTATAACTACGTTTAAATATATATGTCATTGATTATTTTGGTTAGTAGTTGAGTAATGTCGGTGTTAAATTGCTTTAATTAATTCAGCATATGCATTGTCAGGTTCAGGAGCTTCGCAATCTTTTAGTAGTGATATTGCTTTTTGCACATCATCTGATGTGATTGGTAAGTGGTCATTACATAAATGTAGGACGGAGGTTTTTCGGATCTGTTATCATCAAAGAGCTCTTATATGTATTTCGTTTATATGTTTATCATCCGTCTCTATTATTATCAAAGAGTTCCTGAATGTATTTGGTCCATATATTTCTTGATTTTTAGATGTGATGATGTTTCCTTGTTGATCTTGCAGTTGCTAGCTGTGCTGGATTTTTAAAGAGTAGCTGCTTGTTTTACCTTTTTATGCATATTAAATGTATCGTGTGT
This sequence comes from Diabrotica undecimpunctata, assembly GCF_040954645.1. Classification (NCBI taxonomy): domain Eukaryota; kingdom Metazoa; phylum Arthropoda; class Insecta; order Coleoptera; family Chrysomelidae; genus Diabrotica; species Diabrotica undecimpunctata. The sequence goes on from NC_092803.1 coordinate 156,159,211, forward strand.
TTGTTTCAACAACTCTATCTCTTCAAACTGTGTTTTTAACCAATTTTCTTTGGTCCTTATGTCTTTTGGTCTTTTGGTTCTTATTTGTCTCTGAATATTTTTGTACAGTCATTTGTTATTCTTTGATTCTATTCTTTCTTTCATGAGTTGCAGTATATTGCCATTCATCCATCTTTTTCTCTTCTCTTTATTTTCTGTGAGATGTTCTTCTCTGATCCGAAAGATTTCTGAAGTGATTCTTCTGGATCATATGTTTGCTCTATGTTAGTTAGCTTTTCTGAAAGAATCCGTGCTACTGTCTCCTTTGTTTCCTTATCTTTTAGTCTTCTCATATGAAACTTTTTTGTTAATATTCTTTTTTGTAACCATTTTAAATTTAAACCTTAATTTACCAATAACAGAAATATGATCTGACGATACGTCAGCACCGGTGTAACTTTTAACTGATAAGCATCCATTACGGAATCTCTTGTATTTAAGTATAATGTTTTATTACAAGAATGTAAAATAAAAAATTTTTGAGCGGCAGTTTCAGTATCAAACTTGATTTTAGTTATGGACATGGCAGAATTTGCAACTTTAAATTAGAAGTTCCCGAAAAATTCGGAACAACGTGTTTTATTAAACTTTGCTTAATAAATTATTTTACACATTAGACTCTTATTACTTAAAACATGTCATTTGTTTCTTCTGAAGAACATGACATCTTTATAAAACTTTGAAAAATTAAAGGCAAATATCGAGCACAATTTTAATAATCAAATCTTGCCTAAGTACTTTCGCTTTCTACAGCATCATCAGGGCCATTTCGTCAAATTTGGGCTATTCAGCAAGCGCAGAATGTAATAAACATGAAATTGAAACATAAATTGTACATAAAACTACACTAGAACAAGGACACAAACAGTTTAATATTATTTAAAAAGATTCTACGCTACATTCTTGTCGGCAACAGGAGAGAGATCTTCATAAAACTTCAAATCGGAATTTTCTTACCAATCAGTTCCATAATGCGTTTCTAATAGTTTGGCAACACTCTGGGCCTTCTTTTTGTCACTTAATCTACTAGCTTCAAATTAAACGAACAAATACGTTTTCTCTTCTTACAAATGCTTTTTGGAATACCAATGGAAGTATTATAGTTGACTTCGCGTTGAACTTCAGTTCTAATATAATTTCGCTTCAAAATACTAAATCAATGAAATTGAAAGTGCCAAGCTCATGATGGAATTATAACTTCTGATAGTAAGGTTTTCCAATCAAATTGGAAATTTGATTGGCGTCCCTACCAATTTATACGTTATGGCATTTTGTTCTATTATAGCTATGTAGTGCTTTGGATTCGTTATAATTCTTTTTTTTTTAAATATTTCCTTCAGAAATACGAAAAACTCTATCTAGTGGCATAAAACTGTGTCCTACAATTTTGAACATTAGTTCAATTAGTTCAATCAAAATTTCTTTAACATCTTTGGAAAATTTATGTTTTGATTACTATGGAACAACGCTAAAGCTATAACACTTGATTTTTTTGACAATCCATTGAAAAAACTTCTCTCTCGCTGTTATTAGTTTTAAGAATGTTGTAAAATGCTTTTGCTTTGAGTTTATGTAATTCATGTAGAACAGTAAGTTCTTTTTTTTACTCCTCTTTTTTTCCTTTCTTATCTCTTCTTTATATCTTAAATAAAGACAGCATGCGTCTGTGATAGTCATTCCAAAACCTTTATTATGGTGCGTTGCAAAATATGAACGAAAATATTGTTTCTTAACCATAAGAAAGCTATCTACTGAGGTGATGTAAACTATAAAGAGCTTTCTTATATTAAGATCACTTTCTCTCAGATTCTTTATAAAATTACTTATAGCTATTTTTTTTTGATCATTGTTTTCTAGAACGCGGTCACTTCCTCGTTTTTCTGATAGAATTACTCTCTCAAAAATAAAAAAAAAACTGCTTTACCACACCCTGAATTTTTTTTTCGTCCAAAATTTGCTTAAAAGCTCTTCTGTATACACTAATCCATTCGTCACCTTGCTTTGGTAATCTTTAATTTATTGATACCTGTTTTTGAGAAATTGTACTAACCACTTCTCTCTCTAATCATCTTCTTTTTCTCTACGGTGTCAGCCTCACAACATTTTAATATGAAAGCATCTTGTTCAGATGTTACGTTTTTTCTGTCTTACTGTATGGCTGTGGAAGTTGGACAATGGACTCTGAAATAGAAAAAAGAATAGATGCCTTTGAGATGTATATATACAGACGAATGTTGAGGATTCCATGGGTACAAAGAGTTACTAATGTTGAGGTACTTCGTCGCATGTGTAAACAAAAAGAATTACTAAGAATAATCAAAGAGAGGAAAATGCAATACTTGGGTCATGTGTTGAGAGGCGAAAGATATGAATTACTTCAAGTTATACTGGAAGGAAAAGTACAGGGCAAAAGATCAGTAGGAAGACGCCAGAACTCGTGGCTGAAAGACCTGACGAGATGGTTCGACCGCTCATCCGCAGAGATCTTTCGCGCAGCAGTTTCCAAAACTACAATTGCCATTTGGATCGCCAACCTTCGAAAGGAGACGGCGCAATGAAAAGAAGAAAAATCTTGTTAAGTTTTGGTGAAACTTTATAAAACATTTCATGAACAAATTTCAGATCCCTCATAGTTAATAAGTTGCATTCCACATTTTTATGAACACACATATTGGTTTTTCAGGCAAACCTTTAGCCAATATCTAAAAATAAAACATGATAAGTTAGAATCATTGAAACATTATCTAGCACTGTATGTTTACCTACTTTACATAGCGACTACTCTTTTGTGTTTAGCATGCTGTACGATTCTTTTCCGCCTACATTCTGAAGGAGTCCTTTTTCTGTAGAGATACCAATATTATTGCCATCCATTACAACAAAACTAAGAAACCTACTTTGAATAATATCCAAACAACACTAAACACATTACATGGTTAGAAGCTGCTACATTAGCCCAAACGTTTCGCCATTAGTCAGACCGGACTTGGCGGCCTATGCACTTTTTTGGACAAAGCGGGTTTTGCAGCTTAAGCGTATTTTCTCCTTTAAATTACTCCGATTTAAGGTGGAATTTGCACGTAAAATATGTTTGAACTTATGTAGATACACATAAAGAACAAATTTCCGTATTAAACGGAAAAAAATTTATAAAAAATTTACTTAGCGGGTTTTTAATCTACAGTTCTTATATAATTCTTAATATACATATATATATATATATATATATATATATATATATATATATATATATATATATATATATATATATATATATGTATATATATATATATGTATATATTTGTATATACATGTATATATATATGTATATATATAAATATATATATATATATATATATATACATATATATATATATATATATATATATATATATATATAAATATATATATATATATATATATATAAATATATATTTATATATATATATATATAAATATATATATATATATATATATATATATATATATATATATATATATATATATATATATAGAATATAAATATATATACACATATAACACTCAAACGTACTTTACATCGTTTTTTGGTCGTTCCTACGTTAAGCAGATAATTCAATCATATTAATATAGTTAGTTGTGTTCGGAGTAGAGTAGAACAATAAACTATATTTTATTATAGTGTGGAGGGCTCAACTATGAATAAGAATAATCCGTTCGATTACGACTTTAGGGAGTATCGCATCTCCAACTTCCGTTTGATTAATTTGGAGTTGCCACATGGTTGCGAGTTGTACCGAAGTGCCACTCGGTAAAAAAAAGACGAAAAAGAATCTCTTTATAATCAATGTTTCAACAAACTGAGCTTTGAAAATCACTGCTGTGATTAATTTACTCAAGCTCGTCCAATGTCTTCAGTGCTGATCCGAAATATTTGTATTTTAGGGTGGAAAGCCTATCAAGCAAAATAACCCACCTTACATATTCATTGAGAATAAAGTTATTCTTGTACACTAATACTCGATCCGGAGTGCAAAAGAATCTGTAAGTTAAGTTATCAAACGATGTCTCTTAAATTAAATCGTTACCTAAAAATTCAGAAATAAATAGTCGCTGATCTTCCTTATACTCATCTCTTGAGATCATGTTGCTTTGGCATCTATGATGTTAACTACGTAGAACTATTCCCTTCAAACTCAACTCACCGATGTCGGTCCCCCTTCTTAGGCATACGTCAAGGTCTTTATGCACTTTCATATGATCCTGTCCACTCTCTCTTATATCTTTTTTAACGCCTTCTCTCTAAGTTTTTGGTGGTCTTCCTCGTTTTTTTCTATTCCATTCTAATATTTTATTTGAGATTCTGTGATTGGATCCTCTGTTTTATAGATGTACGTAACATATTAATAGTTTGGTTGTTATTTCGTCTATGATATTTTGCCTCCATAATTTGTCTAATTTTTTATTTGTGATCCATTCTCGTTATGATTTTCCCACTGTTCGTCTCTACTAGTCTCTATTATGTCCATTTTTTTAAGGCCTTACTTCGCAGCTATATATAATTATGCTCTTTACCACAATATTGTAAATTTTCTTTTTGTTCTCACTGTTTATTCTTCTCTTTTATTCGACTCTTTAACAATTATATTGCTTACATTCCTTTCATATTTCTGTCCAATATTGCTTCCTCGAGTGTTCCATCTTTTGTTATTTTCATCCCCCTGTATTTGTACCCAGATCCGTGTTTAATTTTCGTACTACTTTCTAATTGTTAACCTTGTTTGTTCCTCCACTGCACTACAATAATTTTACCACCTGTAAATGGCACTCAGAAGTGTATATAACATTGTATCGTTGTCCAAGGTATGCCCATGTTTTGGCATTTATTTTCCAAGTAGATAGTGCTTTTTCCAAGTATATTTTAAACAATGTTGGTTAGAGTAACAATCAACCATGTTCCTTGTTTTAGTCCTTATAATATGTCAAATTCTGGTGTTAACGTTTTGTCCTAGTTTAATTTTGATTTGCTGTTTTTGTAAAGTGATTTAACTGTTTTTATTAATTATACATTGATGTTCGACAGTTGTAGAGTTTTCCAGAGTTTACGTAAAGGGGCACTTTTGAAGTTTACATATTTATAATATATGGATTTTTGATTTTATGCTAATTTTTGCAAAGGATTAAATGCTAATTATTTGTGACAGTGTAAACAACTGGCCAATTGCTGATTGTCCTGCAATAAATCCGGCTTGATCTTTTGTCTCCATTTAGTTGTATTCATTTTTAATACTTTTTTGTTCTTTTATTCCTGTTTTTGTCTTCTTATTTATTGATTCAATTCTGAAACAGATCTTTCAATAGAAACTATAGCTTATCTTATTTTATTAGTTTTTATTAGTTCTTCTGCTAGATTTCCTGGACTTGGCGTTTTGGCGATAGTGTTTTGGCGTTTAGTGGTTTACAAACGTCCGTTACTTCTTAAGATTTAGCCTTAAGTAATAATCTGATCACTCATGTTTTCACTGGGTTTTAATTACTTTCTGTTTCCATTATTGCTAATATGTCGTTAGTATTATCTTTCCTCATGTTTTTTAATGCTTTTTATACTTCTCATATTATAGGTAATTATAATCTACTAAAAATTACTGAGAATCTTAAAGCAAACTTAAATATAAAAATTCAAGGGCAATAGATATCACGAGTAAAACCATCACTCAGATAATATAGTCACATGTTTTGCAGTGAATATTTTATATTTTCTGGGAATAAACCACAATGTATAAAACAACATAAATAAAATTACATGTTTTTTTGTTTTTGTCATTTCGAATTCTAGTTAAGAAATCATTTTCTAATACTAATATTAAATGTAAATTTGTATAAAATGTTAAATATTATGTTTTTTTAATTGGCGTTAAATGATTTCTTCGGTTTAGACTTACTTTGTGTAGATCAGCGGTACTTAAACAGTCGATCGCAAAATAATTCAAAATTACTCAGGTCCTGATCGAAATATGTATTGGCGAATTTGTTTGATTTGTTTGAGAAGTGTTTTCCTCTCAAAGATACCAAGTAGTCTCTCGTCGTTTTAGTCTTGGTATAAAGTCGATGTTTTAGTCCCATATATTAAAACCTGTCTTATTAAGGCCTTGTAATTGATAAACTTTACAGCACGTTTTGGGTTTTATGGATCTAGCGATCCAAGATATGTGAATTCTTTGACTTACTCAAAGATATAGTTGTTAATTTGGATTCTCTATTGAACATTTTAAGGGTTTTTAGTAACCAACAAACCAACAATGATTAAGTGTACTTGTTAAGATAATTTATTACACGTTTTCGAGTATGTATAAACTAATCATCAGGGAAAAACTATATATAAATTGGCAAAACAATAATCAGTCTTTCTCAAATATTTTAAAATACCTTAATATTTACATCTTGTGGGGTGTCGTAGCCGGAGGTAAAATATATAAAATATTAGGAAAATACACCTAGGTACTAGTTATGTTCTTCTTCTTAGCCTTCTATCGTTCATTTTTGGTTATAAGCCTCTCTGAACTCCTTTCATCGGTGTCTATCCTAAGCAACATACTTCCAATGTGTTCCGGCTATTCTATTTATGTCATCTACACACCTCAGCTGTGATCATCCTATTGGTAGATACCTTTGTAAGGTCCTCAATGTTGCATTCTGGCGTTCCAACCTTTGTTTTTTTATCTAACATTGTGACTTTCTAAGCTTCATTTGAGTTTTGCAATTTTTGTTGTGATATCCTCGACTTTTTATCTGACAGTCGTATACCTACCTAACATTACTCCTTCCATTGCCCTTTCTATTGTAGCTAGTTTACTCATATTTGCCTTGGTTAGAGTCCAGATTTGACATTCAAGTCACGATAGGACGAATGTACTGGTTAAACACTTTACTCCTTAACTATTAAAGTATTTTGCAGTTCTTAAGTATACAACTACCATACCTACGTATCTACGAATATGCCTCAATCTTTGCCTACCTAGGCTTAGACTGACAACAACCTCAGTCGACAACAAGAAAAACAAGCACTTTCAGCCACCGATGAAAATTAATTGAGAATAATTTAGAGCAAAAGATTAAAAAGATATTTGGACACACACATTGTAAAGATCGCAAGTGGAGAATAAAAATGGACTATTAGCTGGATAAATTAATGCAGAGCGCAGATATAGTTACATTTTTAAAGTCACAAAGACTAAACTGGCTTGGCCACTTTAAAATGTCAGATAATCGAACTGTAAAAGTATTCCAGAGATGAAAACCCCAAGTAAATAAGACAAGAGAACGGCCCCGTAAAAGGTGGATAGCATGTAGAGGAAGGTCTTAAATCCATGGACATCAGGAAGTGGCGGAGGAACCTATCCGACAGGGCAGAAAGGAAGAACGTTATTAAGCAGGACAAGACCCATAAAGGGTTGTAGAGCCATTAGGAGAAGAAGAAGATGTGTTTGAGTTGTCCAAATCCTCCCCATGCCAGTATTGTCCTTCTAGTGACTTTGCACTTTGGTTCTCTTAAGTTTCAGAATATTGCCTAAGTAGATCTATTCCTTGACTTGTTCTATCTTACTACCATTAATACTACGTCTAGAATCGTCTATGTTTATCATTTACTGGTTATGTTAACTTTAACAATATAACAAATATTCTTCTTAAAGATGATCACTATCTATCTGATCTGATTTAAGTATCGGAAGTAAGATTTAAAAAAATTAAAATGTAAACCTGCTTAGTGTGTCACATTTCTGAAGCAAATGATAATGTACGTCTTAGACGAGATTCTCATCTGGCAATTACCGAAATGTTGAGAGGTTGTACTGTGATTGGCATAGCACATCCACTCAAAAGTCGAGATAAAGGGTGACAATACCGTTGTATATTTTTAAGGTTGCGTGAATTATAGGGTACAATAGGTACTGTAACGTTATAAATGTCACATCTTTAATAATTTATATTTAAATAATTATTTTATTTTAATTTCTTTATTAATTTATGAATTCCTTTACCTTTAGTTTCTTTTTTACTATTTTTTCTTCAAAAGGTAGTTGGCGCCCTCTGTCTTTCTTTTCTCTCTCTTTCTTAGGTGTGGGATACCACACCTAAATGGGAGGCCACACAATCACCCATTGATGCCATAAGTATCGCCAAATTTATTTATTGTAAAGCATTGGCAGGGTTGATTGTATTTTTTTATTCTTAATAAATATGTCTAATTAAATAATTGTTTTATTTGCTATCAGCTAAGGGTTCGTGGTTCAATTCCTAGTTTAAGAAAAGACAAATTTATACTTGAAATATTGAGCTAGGCGAAGCATAGACGATAAGCTCCCATGGTTGATTGAGGTATTATTTTTATAATAATATTTCAATTCTCTTTTTTAGCCTTACAGCTACAGTACATTGCCTTTCTCTCTCTCATTTACGACGTACACATCATTTGCTTCAGGAATGTAATACACTAAGCATGTCTAAATTTTTGAGCTATAATTTTTTTTAATCTTACTTTAATCAGATAAGATAAATGGTGGTCATCATTAAGAAGCATATATCCTTGTTTCTTTATGTCATAGTCCCATCTTAAATTTGGACGTCTTCTTGGTGTCTTGACACATCTTGTATACCACAGCGTAATTCTAGTGGACCACCTATTGTCTGTTCTTCTTGCAAAATGTCCCGCCACTGCCATTTTAAAAATTTAATTATATGGATTACATCAGAAACCTTGGTTTTCTCTCTGATCCCCTCTATTACTTTTCGATCCCGCTTTGTTATACCTAGCATGCATCGCTCCATTGATCTTTGAGTGACTTTGAGTTTCGATATTATCTCTTTCATTAGTGTCCAAGTTTTGCAGCCGTATGTCATGATTGGTAGTATATACTGAACGAATGTTTTTTTCTTCAGGTAAATTGGCATCATGTATTAATTGTCCCAGGTATGCATGCATACTCGTCTACTGTCTCAAGTGCAGTGTTGTTTATGTACGTTATATATACATATATATATATATATATATATATATATATATATATATATATATATATATATATAACGTGTCCAATTAAGTCAAAGTTTAAAAGTTAAAAATATCCACAATTTAATTTTTTTTGCAAACCGCGTATGTGACTAAAACAATTTAATATTTAATGATTGTGTTTTAGGTTTTAGAAAATGCAGAACTTTTTGTAAAGATGATTTTGAATTGTACAAAAACCAGTATACGCCTATTTTGCAATATGGAGAATTTGAATTTGATGCTTGCAATGTTGCCAGATTTACAATTTTTATATCATTATTTTTATATCATTATTCACGTTTTTTAAATACAACACTCTGTATACTGCATTATTGGAATCTTCACATCAATACAAGTTCAACCATATATAACACTTGGTATTTTATCTAGTCACGGAAGTCTTAAATAAATAAAACTTCCGAGTGCCAAATAGTTTTAAAGTAATTCAGTAAATGTAGAGTACTGTGATTTTGTCATTAATTCATAAAACTAACAATAGCATGACGTTTATTGACAAGTTTTGTAAAGTTAATTGTATTATTAACTAAAGCTGACAGTTTTCTTATGTGTTTTTAAAAGCTCTACAATAAAGATGGTTTGCAATAACAAAGAGCAAATTACTATTTTAATGATAAGGGGCTACGGCGATAAAAAAATTAAATGTAGTATTTTGTCACCGTGCGATATATCCGTTTTTATAGAATATACAAAAAAAATTATTTGATGAAATTATAGGCAATTTAATAAATCATAAAATTATTTTCCTATCTACAGGCAGGATATAACATAATTCAAGGTAAGCCTCACACTGTGTTAAATAGAAACCGTTACTTATCAAATTCAGATTAAGCTTATTTTGCCATATTTTTAACATAAGTTTATATTACAATGTACAAATTATTATTATAATCAATATTAAAATATAATCAATATAAAAATCATTTTCATTTTAACATCCTGTATACTCTATATAGAGCTACTTTTAGAATACATTAATTTTTTGTTGGCACAGCCTTCTGATATTGCTTCAGTTTTACGAGAAGGTGCCATTTTCTGTCATTATATCAATTTAGTATGGGAAGAGTCAAAATAAACACACATATTTTCTCATTTCTTTTGGATTGCACACCCTGTATATTTTTTGCTAAAAATTAAAGTGCGCTTTCACTTTAAAAGATATACATATTGTCGCAAAAATTTGGTCCACCCTGTAGATGCGAAAATAATTTAATAATGTGAAATGTAACTACGGGATATATACTAAGAGATATCAAAGAGGTCCGCTATCTACATAGATAGCACTCTTTTTTTCAATATCGTTTCTTTTCTCTACTAAAATTTTAAGTGAAAGTGAAATCTACACTAAAATTTGTGTTTACCAAAAAAACCAATGTGTTACATATGTGGATGACTTCGTTCTATTGTACGAATACCCAAGAAACATTTTCAAAAGAATATACAAAAAAACCAATTAATATGGTCTAGAAACAAATGAAGAAAAGACAAAATATGTGGAAATAGTAGGTAATGAACAAAATGTTGGCCAGACTTTTAAAGTCTATAGCCAAGAAAAGAAGCTCAACTCACGTTGATCGGTATAACTATCTAGGAATAATCGTAACAAACAAAATTTGAGCAAACCAAAAGCAAAGAATATTTCGGTCGATAATCCAAAAAAATATGTATGAGTTAGAATACCTCACACGTTGTACACTTCCCGTCATTTAAAAGTGGTACACCTTTTTTTCCCAATGTAAACCTGTGTTCAGACTGGATACAATGGTCCATGAATCAATTCGTTGTTGCCATCACAGATAACGGAATTGCACAAAATCTAAATATATAAAAAATAACTTTCAAAAATGTATAAAGTTTTTAGATAGGTAATATTTTTATCATTAACAACAAAAAAACGTATCTAATAAATTTAGTAACCAGAGATAGGGTTGAGCTAATATCCAAAATGATTGAAGGATCGTTAAACCTAGGGTATTGGCACAGGGAACATTGGAATGCATATACTGTAATTTTATACTTCAATTACTTACCGAACACGAATTGTATTTTGTGTCAATAAGTTTAGTAACAGGCAAACTACCAAAATAAAATTATTATTTATTACAAGAACAATAAATGTGAAAAACTAACATTATACTTTATCCTACGTAGATTATAAACTATAAAATATCCGGGACGAAAAAACGCTTTTCAAAACGTGACAGTTACAATCCAATATCTCAGTGTAATGTTTTATGATAATAATTTAAAGTTATGTCTAGATTGATTATCTATCATTATTTTTGAATTGAAATATTTTCATAAATTATAATAAAACACGAATCAATGTGTGGGTACTTAATTGAGATTATGGAAAATTACAATAGTAATAGGAGAATTTTTTAGGATGCATGTTTAAATAAATGTGACTGACTGATAGAGAATGTTCGATAATGTTTTAGTTTTTAGTATACTCAAAACTGGCGGGCTGTCGCACAGCCCTGCTTTTAGCTGGTTTTATGTAAAATTTTTTTGTTGAACTGGCAACAGTGCCCTAGAAATTAGAATGACACATGTGACAAGACCAATGTAAACAACTTAAAAAACACGGTTTTTGGTTATAAGAGTTGTACCAGTTTTTTATGACGCGAACGGTACGTTATATCGTTTTCAGTGTCACCTTACCTTTCATACATTGTTTCGTGAGAGAGAGAGAGAGAGAGAGAGAGAGAGAGAGAGAGAGAGAGAGAGAGAGAGAGAGAGAGAAGCGATAGGCTGAAGGAGTGTCTTTTTACGATAACAGGTGCTAGATGGCTTGGGCAGGGCAGATGTAGCCGGCAGATGGCGTGGCGAGATGATAAACTGTAATAGTATGGAATCCCCTTCAAAATAGGTTCAATATATAATATAGCGCCGTTTGGGCAATGTTGTCATGTTTGTTTCTCTGTTAGCTTTAATGACTACTCTCCTTTCCTTCAACGTCTATTATGCTAAAATCCGATCAGTAGCAACGAAGATCCAATATAGTGCCGTTTTGACAATGTCTTTATCTTTGTATTTTTTGTGTTAAAGTATTCCATATCCCCTCCTCTTTCATTTAACGTGTTATACGTAGTAATCTAATCAATAAAAACGGAGATATGATATAGTGCCGTTTTGGCAAAGTCTTTGCGTTTGTTTTTTGTGATAGCATAGTCGCTACCACCTCCCCTTTCTATCGATACCTTGCACGTGGTTGTACGTTGAGCCGTTTAGAAGTTACAAGCTTAGTGTCCTTTTGGTAATTTCTTTGTCTTTGTTGTTTTTGTGTTAACGTCTTCTCCCCTTTTCAACGATACCTTGCACGTTGTTGTACGTCGAGCCGTTTAGACGTTAATATACGATCCTGGAACTGTCAGATTTAACTAAAATGTCATGCAATAATTCTCGACATTCTTAAAATCCTATATGACGTCAAAAATGAGTAAAAGAAGGGTTTGGTACAGACTGTATGTGCCTTATTTGTAATGGTAATTATTTGTAGATATATTTGCCAATAATTTTTTACTACCCCAAAGATTGGTTTCAATTGAACAAGCCTCGTATATTGCTTTGTTGCCTCTTTTGTATAAAGATGTAAATACGTTGCAATCTTTCAATAAAAAAATCACGAAGCGAGAAGAAAAATCCGGTTTTCTGCATGCCACATAATATTAATCACCGCCCTCGCACCTTTCAATAATAATCAAGATACCAATATTACTGTCGTAATTCAATAGACAACGAATTGGTGCGGCTTGTATCTAGCGACATAAAGTAGAATATCAAAAAAACCTATGTATTTATTAAAGATGTAATTCACCTGAGTTATGAACTTATAAATTAGGGGTACATAAAAAAATAATAAAAGATGATAAGCTTGTGCAATTTACTAGTAAATCTGAATTAAAAACAGATAAAAGTCGTTTTTAAATTTTCTGTATATTCTTTTCATTATTGTATTATTTTAAGTCATTGTCATCTTTATGTCAGTCAATATTTTCTTATAAAACGTGGATATAATAAGGCATGTTTTTTGTTTCAGATAAGGACAAGATGTGTTTTAAGAGATTGGAAAAATTAAGGACCAATAAAGAATTAATTTGAGTTTGTGTCAAGCTACTTAGTTATGATAGTTATTTTTGTATTTCGTATTTTTAATATTAAAACAATTAGAGCAAAGAAATAAATTAAAAAAAAATGTTAAGGAAATCTTATTACTTAGAATAATCCTCATATAATACAAAACATTACTGGTACCTTTATTTATTACGTACTAAAACATTGTTTTTGTAATGTAATATATACTCTCTGTATTCCTTTTGTTAGTTTAAAAAAGGTTTACAATTAATTCCTAGAATGTAAACATTCGTGTCTAAAACAATAATATTCACACTTTTTCAATCGCAGCTTACCCCTACAACTTTCTTATCTACTAATTGACTGATCATTCAAAAACAATTTACCATAATAGATATTTTAGCTAGAGATGGAGTATAGTATGCGAGATTTCTCAAAAAGGGACAAAATAAGATTACATGAGGCAATAATAAAATCTCAGATTTGATTCTACAAATACCTTCACCTCACCTAATAGTTGGAGATTTTAATGTACATAATTACATATGGGGATCAAAAAAATAATTCCATTAGGTCGTAGAATCGAAATAATGTTGGAAAATTTTCAGTTAAGCCTACTAAACGATGGAAGAAATACTCATTTTGACATTTCTACTGGTAAATCCTCTGCCATAGACCTTTCAATATGTGATCCATCATTATCAGTTACCTTATCTTGGGATGTACTTTCTGATTTAAATGATAGTGACCACTTTCCGATTGTAATAACAAATCCTGACAGTATACAATACTCTTGTAATGTTAAAAAATTAAATATCAAAAATGCAAATTGGCAAGAGTATTATAATCTTATAATCTTATAAAATTCAAGAGTTTTTAAATTTATTATTAACTGCTGTCAAAAAAGCCGTTGGTAAAATGAATTTCAAACAATTAAATTCGTCCGTCCCTTAGTGGAATTCTGAATGTCAAGAAGCTATTAAACTTAAAAAAAAAACAGCATTAAATCGATTTAGGAAATATAATACACTTGAAAATACTTTAGAATTCAAACGACTAAAAGCACAAGCTAGATTCATCATTAAAAGAAGTAAACGTGAATCATGGAAAAAATTTGTTTCAGAATTAAATTCATCTACACCAATTAATAAAGTGTGGCAAATGGTACGAAAGATATCCGGGAAAAATACTCAAAACCCCAATAACTTCTTAGAAGAAAAACAAAAAATATACACTTCCATTCTGGGCAGAGCCAATATTCTAGCTAATAGTTTTGAAATATTCTCAAGCGATGATGTTCTTCGTCCAGATTTTTTGACCAAAAAAGTAAGAGAGGAATCCAAAGGTATTGATATACCGCTTGATGACCTTTCTCATTTAAATTCCCATAACCATGGATGGATTAGAATACTCACTCAATAATACCAAAACCTCTTCTCCCGGTCCTGATAACATCCCTGCAATATTTCTTCAAAAACTTTCTTCATATGCAAAGAAACACTTGTTGAATATCTATAATATATGGAGACATAGCAAGTTTCCAAAAATCTGGAGTTCATCTATCGTCATACCTATTTATAAACAAAATCAACCAAAATCTCTGTCACATTTATATAGACTTATTTCTTTAAATTGTATAATGTGTAAAAAATTGTATAAATGTAAAGTTCTCGAGAAAATCATATCCAATAGATTAATGTGGTTTTTAGAAGATAATAAATTACTTGCTCCGGAACAAAGCGGATTACGGAAAAATCGTAATGGATAATCTTATTAGTTTAGAGTCATGAAGATGACTGATAAAACAAAACAAGAAGCTGATAAAACAAAAGAAGCAAAATTAAATAAAGCTCGGCATAGGCAGATTTCATACATCAACATAGAGGTCGATCGAATGTTAAGATGCATGTTCTCATATTCAATTCTTTAGCATTATCTACGGAATTTTTCATAGTTGTGTAAATTGTGTTATAATCGCTTGGAGCTGCATTAACTAACAATGAATCCATCACGAATGTTATAGCCGTCCAGAAAACTGATTATTATCGAGATATCCATAAAAGGATTTCTGGTATCACCGACTTACAGACACTTGCAGCGAAATATCATTCGGATTGTTATAATTTGCTGAAAAATTCAATTCACCTCAGTAATGTTGAAAAGAAAATTAATCCGAGAATTTCGATGGTAGATGCAGCAATCGAGCAAATATACAAGTACATAGAAGAGAATGATGATTGCCAATTTACCATGCAAGAGTTGAAAAACGTCATCACTACAGAGCATATCCCGGATGAAAAAACTATTAAAAAACGACCAACAGAACGCTTTCACGACGATATTATCATTTCAACTAAATTTGGGTCCAATACCATTATATGTTTTAAAAAAATTAACCATGATATATTAACAGAAAATTGGTACAATCAAAAATATAATAGTAAAGAAGAAGAAGAATTTCATATTCTGAAAGCGGCGAGCGAAATTATTCGGAGAGATATAAGAGCCCAAGTGTACGATAATGAAAATTATACGCCAAGTGACAAAATGCTTCAAGATGTTGATGAATCAATTCCAACATCTTTAAATTTGTTACTATCTGAAATAATATTAAAAGATAAGAAAAATAATGCACAAACAATTTCGAGATATGAGAAGAAATGTAAATCGATAGCGCATGCAATCATATCTGCTGTACGACCAAGATCTTTTTTATCGCCACTTCATATTACTTTGACTGAGAAGTTTCTTAGGAAATTTGGCTCTAAAAAAGTAATAAATATATGTCATTCTTTAGGCTTCTATACTTAATACAAAGAGGCTACGTTATACGAAGATTCAGCAACTTTTACAGCTCCACCAGAAATAAAACCTGGCATTTTCGTTCAATTTGTGCATGATAATGCTGATTTCAATTTTCGGCAGGATATTTCACATCTAGGCATTCGGATAATTATTGTTCTGGCATTGCAAGTGATCAGACTATTGAGCAAACTTTGATGAAAGGGATGAGTGTCGAAGGAGGTCCTTTTAAACGTGGTGCCACTGAAAGTGTTGTGTATAAATGGGTCAGAGGAGTTATTTACAGTAAAGATATTATTGAAGCTATAGAAAAATTTTGTGACATGTCTTTTAATAAAAGTCATCAATATATTAACTCAACATATGCTAGAATAGAAAGGGATAATACAGATGTCAAATTATTAGTGGATTTCTTCAAGCAACGCAGCCCTTTTCCTAATACAGATGTTATTATGTATATTGCTACTGGAATTACTGGAGATAAAAAGATAAATTGTTACCATGCTTTTGAAGCAGGTTTGAAAATAAAATTGTCAAGGAAAAATAAAATAATTTCTCTATTGGCGAAAAATGGCAAAATTAAAATTCATGACGAGGTTATTCCTGTTGACCCATTACTGTTGTTTTAACGTATTTGTGTTTAAAAAAAACCGACGAAGAACTTAAAAATTATATGAATTACGAATTGGCACCATATCCACTTGCTGTATTTGAAGAATGTGAACCGGAAAAAACAAAAAAATCAACATTTTACGAATTATTTCCGGAAATTTCTATTAATTTAAAAAGTGTAGAAAATCTCTATTACGTTATTGACGGAGGCATGTTGCTACATCGTTGTAAATGGCAATTAAATGAAACTTTTGCAATGATATGTGACCATTATGAAAGATATTTAAAAAATAGTTATAATAGTAACACGTACGTGTTATTTGATAGTATTAAATCAGCCGAACGGAATCGTCGCGCATTAAAAAATAAATGTACAGATATTGAATTTGATGAACTTAATATGCCTTTAAAAATTGCCCAAGATAAATTTTTGACAAATAGTAAAAATAAAATTTGCTTGATAGAAATGTTGAGAATTAAATTAGCTGACAATAATATTTTTACATGCCAAGCGGAAAGCGATGCCGACAAATTAATTGTTGAGACGGCAATGAATTTGGAATCAAAAGATGTTACAGTTTCAGAAGATATTGATGTCTTAGTGATATTAACGGCATTGATAGATAAACATCGTAAAATATATTTTATAAAACCATCCCGAGACAAAGTTCAACGGAAGATATTTTCATCGAAATGTTTAGAAAAATCTTTACCAAATTGTAAAGAACATATTTATTCTTTTTTTACATGCCTTTACGGGTTGTGACACTATTTCTGCATTTTTCAATAAAGGAAAAATTAAGTTTGCCAAAAATTTTGAGAAACGGATTGATTTACACGACTCAGTAAAAGTATTTAAAAAGATCAATGAAGACCCAACAATATATTGCAAGCAGGTGTAGCATGTATTTTGAGTTTATATGGCGCTCCGTCTAAAACTCAATTCTTTCATAAAAGCAATAGCCAAAAATACGAGTGTTCTTTTGTCATCACTGTCTCTAACAACTGATGCAGCGTTTAAGCACCTAAGGGCCGGTTTCACCAACGACAAATAGCAGTCTATTCAATGAATAAAGTTATTCGACCAATAAAACTGACATATCTGCGTTTCACCAACGTCAAATAAGACTTATTCTATGAATAAACTCCAAATAAGTTATTAGTCCAATATCGGCCAAATAAATATTTATTCTTCGAATAAGTTGACAGCTAACCTCACTTTAAATATCAATAATAAAGAAAATTCATTAGTTTAACTTGAAATTATCAACAATGTATTGCAGGTAAACGTAATTATATCACACAATTTGAATTTTGTATACATATATATTTATTTTAGATTATTAGCTTCATCATCATCATCCTCTGATGACGGAAATGAGCAGCGAAGGAGAAGACCACGCTTGCAGCTGCAAAGAAGAAACAAGAAACCCTTTTACTGAATTTGATGATGTTGATGTGGACTTTAAAACTAGGTTTAGATTATCAAAGTTCTCCATTTCTTTCTCTGAATAATTTTTGCTCCTCTCGCGTTTTTTTTTTTCATTTTCACAAGTTTCAGATTCACAATAATTTACAACCACAACAAACAGATTTTTTTTATATAAATCATGTATTGATATTGACAACTATTATTATTTTGACAAATTGATCAACCAATATCAAATACTATAGGTTATGTATATGATTATAGTGAAAAATAGTGCGATGCGCTTGGCCAAGCACCTAAGAGGTGGAGGCCAAGAGAGGTGTCAACGAGTACATTCTGTGGAAAATCATTACACTTTGAACTTATTCGACGAATAACTAACGGTGGATTACAAATAGTTATTGAAACGGAATAAAATTTATTCTACTAATAAATTTTATTCGACGATTAACTATTCAGTGATTTATTTGTTGTTGTTGAAACCGGCCCTTAAAAGAGTGTACCTACAAATTCAGATATGGCTAGAAAATGACGTAGTTATTGAAAATTGGCGATGGAAGTATTCCAAACGGAAATAGTTGTTCCAATACTTCACCTATTATACGGATAGATGAAGTAGAAGAAAATATTTGATGTAGACAACAATGTAATATATTTAAATAAACAGATTTTGTACTAATATTTTTTGTTCTTTTCATTAGTCGTAATTAATTACCTAATTTTTTAAAGGTACACAATAGAGTACGTTTCATTTATAATTAAACTGGCCGAGAAATTCCATTGTACATAGCAGCTGTCGCTCCGCTCTCCCCTCCACGTTTTTCTACCTGTTCGAGATCCCTACTGCTATTTTTATACACAGGTATCTTTGAAAAATTTTCCTATATGTCTACTCTGGAGTATCAACTGGAGTATTTCCAGAAGTAATAAAATACTCAATCAAAAGTACTACCAATCTACAAAAAAGGTGATTCCTCAACTGACAATTACAAAAACTGACAAAAACTGACTATTAAAAAAAGTGAACCGAGCTTACCCAATTTACTTTGGTGACATAGCTATAAAAACAGTGACCATGAAATTATTGGTAATAAAAAAAGGTAGAAGGCCGAAGACCAAGAGGAAGATCTCCAACACGAGGGACAGATCAAATGAAGACTCTGGTGAAAAAATCGTTACATGAATCCGTCCATAATTCGGTCCGTCTAAAGATTTTCTTTCAGATCTTATTCTTTTATATTCCACATTATGCAATATCTCCAGCTCAGATGGTCTTCTGAAAATAATTGACGGAAATGTGTTCAATATTACTACTTGGGGGTTTTTGGGATCACAGAATACGAGTAACATTATAGTGATAGTCTCCGAGGCTCCTAGGCTTCGTCTTCTAGAGTTTTGTGAAAATGTGAAACAAATCAGTGCAAACTCGTTACTCAGAGGTTTTCTGAGGTGACGGAACACTAATATCATAGCAACAGTACCTTGTATGAGGCACCTGGTGCTGAGAACGGGCCTCATTTCGTAGAGTTTTGTGTAAATTCGATCCTGATCAGTGCACGCCGAACACTAATATCACGCCTGCGATAGTGTGCGATGCACCTGATCTCTTCTTCTGGAGTTTTCTGAGCCTTTTGGAGTTTTGTGGAAATTCAAATACACAATCAGTGCAGTATCGTAACTCGTGTAGTTTGGAATCACTGAACACTAATATCATGTCGGTGATAGTGTGCGATGCACCTAGGGACCAAGTCGGCCTCGGCTCCTGAAGTTTTGTGAAAGTTTGATACAAAATCAGTGCAAACTCGTTACATGGAGGTTTACTCACTGAACACTAATATAATTTTGGGGTCTCCGAGGCACCTGATGCCTAGGATGGGTCTCGTCTCCTAAAGTTTGTGTATCATAGTGCATCAGAGTACATGAGAGACTGATTGTGTATCGAAATTCCAAGAATCTCTAGGAGGTACCGTTCTAAGTACCAGTTGCCTCACACAACATCGCCGTCATAATATTAGTGTTTATTAACCCCTAAACCCCCGGAATAACGAGTTTGCACTGATTTGTATCGAATTTTCACAAAACTCTAGAAGACGAGGCACAGGTCTAGCGTTTAGCAGACGAGGACCGTTCTGGTCAGCAGGTGCCTCGCTCACCATCGCTGACGTGACGTTTTTTGCATCTAAGTACTCTTCGATAGTGTAGTGTTCATGTAGCAATTAAATTTATCAAACCCAACCTTATATAAGTTAAAGGAAACTGTGACTGGACAGTTTTCCTAACTGTTTTGTTACCGTCATTAACATTTGCCCATTTTTAAATTTTAAAGATTGCTAATTAAATGAAAAAAAAAAACATTTTGTATTCGACAAAATTATAGGACACGAAGCTTAGGTGCACAGTAATGTTGAATTTATTTCCGTCAATGATTTCCTAATTAAAAACTTATTTTTTTTCATTACTTCGAATTGCACTTTGTAAAATGCATTTTTCTTGTTGAATAACGCAATTTTTATTTTCGTATCTTCATTTTTATTCAAAAGAGTTTTTGACACTCATAATAATCGAATGCAACAAGTTTTATTAAGATCCATCTAACTGGACAAATTTGCCAAGATACATAGTCATGCCAGTTTGCGGAAAACTATAAATTTCTCGGCAGGTGAAGCTTTCACCAGCAAGCTAGCGCCAAAATATTCAGGTCCATACACAATAGCATCAGTTATATCACCGGTAATGGTAAAACTAAAATTTTCAAATAGTAGCAACCGCAAGAAGGTGACAGCGCATGTCAAAGATTTAAAACCGTGGGAGGGAGGAGGCACCTCCAAAGAAATTCTTTCTCCACCTGAGACACACAATACTTAAGCACCGAATTCTGGAAACAGAACTCAGTTCAACCAGCAATCAGCTATAGATATTCCCGAAGAGATAAGCCCACTTGAAACACCAGAGAGACCGGACTTGTCACGCCTGGAAGGAATTAGAACGCATCCTCAACCAAGTTTCACAGTTTCGCCAGTTATTTGGTACGCCACCATTACCACCAAAGAAGCGTCGAACTGACGACACAGCGAGGGGACCTGAAGCCGTAGCAATGACGACTCCGGAAGAGCCACAACTAGCAAAAAATTCCGACTTGACGGAAATCGTCCCGAAAGTACTGGTGGAAAAGGGAACCAAGAAATTCTGGGTGATCTGAAACAACGGCAGATTAATAAAAAATAAGTTGCCACAAAGAGTGAATGGGATCATGCCGTTGTATGCTCCACGCCACAAAAAAAAGATATGATACTTTATTTTCAAAGAGAAGGGGGTGTAACAATATGCATCGCCTCGGTACCGTCAGCGCTTCGTACATACACATCCCCACCACAAGTTCATCTTCCATCGATGTGCTCTAGAGGAGATGGAAGGCCTTTGACCATATAAAAGAGCTACCCTCCATACCTAAAAACTAGTAGTTTATTCGTCTTCCGGGTTTGGACCGTGTCATTTGTGAGTGACCCAAAAGTGGGTTCATCTCGACGTTTCGCTACAATTGTATGTAGCTTCTTCAGGAGAACAAAAAAGAAAAACAAGAGACAGGAAGATGGGTAGTTAGCAACGGTAACTCAGTTACTCAACGCAACCAGAGGCGAATACTAACTACCAAGATGGGCATTTGGTCACAGTAACTCAACTACTCAACGCAGCCAGAGGTGAAAACCAAATTCCAGGACAGGGATTCACGTCCAACAGCTCAGAACACTAACGCGTCGAGAGGCAGGGAGTGAATCCGACGATTACTCCGCTACCGCCCCTATCTTCCTGTGGTGTCTATTCTATTCCTTGTTCCTGTGGACAAGTGTATATTGGCGAAACTGGTCGTTCCGTCAAAACTCGGATTCAAGAGCATCAAAGATGCATTCGATCAGGTCTTTTCTCCCATTCTGCAGTTGCAGAACACTGCCAAGAAACCGGTCATTCCATATTGTTCGAAAAAACCCATATTATTTCTAAGAGCCCCTTCTTTTATTCCAGGAAAATCCGCGAATCTCTAGAGATCCGAAAAAATCCACATAATATCAATCGAGAGGAAGGATACTACTTGTCTCCCATCTGGAATCTCAGTCTAGAGCCGCCGTCCGGTCCCGCTACCACGATGCAGCCACATGATTGGCCAGCGCGCGCTTCTTGACGTTCGCGCCACGGAGTGTGCCGATACGTCCCGACACGACAGGTCACCGCGACTATAAATAGAGCGGTAGCGGAGTAATCGTCGGATTCACTCCCTGCCTCTCGACGCGTTAGTGTTCTGAGCTGTTGGACGTGAATCCCTGTCCTGGCATTTGGTTTTCACCTCTGGCTGCGTTGAGTAGTTGAGTTACTGTGACCAAATGCCCATCTTGGTAGTTAGTATTCGCTTCTGGTTGCGTTGAGTAACTGAGTTACCGTTGCTAACTACCCATCTTCCTGTCTCTTGTTTTTCTTTTTCTTTTTTGTTCTCCTGAAGAAGCTACATACAATTGTAGCGAAACGTCGAGATGAACCCACTTTTGGGTCACTCACAAATGACACGGTCCAAACCCGGAAGACGAATAAACTATAATTCTGACTCTGGCCGTGGAAGCCTACGATTTCATTTAAAAACTAGTATATTACATCATATGTTCATGTAATTGTTTATTAAATTTGTTTGTATTAAATATAAAATTCTTTATTATGAATATTTCCCCTTATTAAAGTAACTCATTTGCTATTTGGTTTTCGATTATTAGTTTTTCCAATGTCTCTTTAACGTCTTCTTCTAAAATCTCTGTTGTTTCGTCTGTTGTTATATTTGATGTTTTAGGTAAAGCTGCGCTTGATTAAAGAGGGTATTTTCCCCTCGTTTCTTCATTTTAATCCTGTGCATATATTTTTTAAATCAGTTTTTATTGACAATGGAAGTTAGACTCCAATATTTTTGTACTTGTCTCCCAGTTTTTGTTACTAATTTATGGATTCCCGTTTTAATTAATTTTTTTTTATTTTCTTCCTATATTTTTTGAGTTAATATTTTTTATTAGTTTACTTTTCGCCTTTGCAATTCGATACCTAATAATACAAAATCCAAAAGACACATACTGTTTTTACTGGTTAATCACTATTTTTTCTTTTTCTTTTTATTTATTTCGCACTGCAAAATACAGCAATGACAAAATGTAATAATGATTTGAACTGTAACAGTAACAAATGGGTAACATTGGCAGATAAACTAACAGTCTGTGACATTCCACCCCACCTCTATAGTTTACTAAAACCTAACATATTAAAAACGTAACATTGATAATTAAACAGACCGTCTTTAAAACAATAATCAAATCACGTACATACTATGCATTTATACAAAATAATCTTAACGTCTTTGTTGTTATTAAGTGTAGTTTTTAAAGTGATTGGTATTAGGGATAAAGCAAGTTATGTAATTAGAGTTCGACCGAATTGTCCTTACTGCACAAGATACATCCGCAAAGTTTGCAGACCGATCTTTAATTCTGAATGCCAGGTAACTTTTGTTAGAAATATTTTTAAATATATAATAAACCAAACATTAATTTTTATGTTTATATTATTGCTCGACAGAATTGAAGGGTACATTTTTAAGAGTTATTTTGTCTTGATTAATGATCTACTAAAGATAAGAACTATCAACAGCAGAGGCGGATCGTGGGTCAATAAATGGGAAGGTTGATGTTAAAATTAAAAAGGGACTTTTGTACACTAAGTCAATCATTTTGGTTTTTCTAGATGCAAAATTATTGAAAACAAGAGAGGAAAAATTTATAACTTTTATATTGCAGTAAATATTCTGGTAGTTTGGATTTTGTTCGTGCTATAAAGTTCTTGTTTAGTTAATGCACTGAAAATATTGTTTTTTATCATGGAATAATGTCATTTAACTTTGGATGGGATGAATAGGGCTGTAGGCTTTCTTCAAGGTCAAATGCGGCAAACTAATGTAGCTGAGCACATGAGAGTCTTCCAAAGTTATAAGTCAATTGTGGCGGCATTTTTATGACACTGGAAGTTGTGAAACGTCAGACGTCAGAAACGTCATCCAGCACGTAAGGGCCGTACAACTACAGCTCAAGACCGATTTTTAGTGTTAACCGCTAGACGATAACCAACAATAACAGCAACTGAATTGGTTAGCTACTTGCAGTGGGCAAACCAGGTAACCATAGGCCGTGATACTGTAAGAAATCGTCTCCATAAAGCCAATCTTTACAGTTGAAGGCCATTGAGATGTTTACCTTACTCATGAGGCAATCATGCTGTAAGATTAAAGTGGTGTTAAGAATATCAAAACTGGGAAGCGATGCAAATGATTGGGCTACAGTTTTATTCTCCGATGAATCTAGATTTGGTATTTATCCAGATTCTCGTCGAGTAAGAGTGTGGAGACGATATGGAAATGCAGAACGTTTAAGACATTGGAAGTGAAAGTTTACACATACAGAGGTGGTACAATAATGGTATTGGGTAAAATAATAATCGGTGGCAGAACGGCCCTCGTTTTCCTTTATAGCTCAGACTTCCACGACATGCATAATAATGCTCTTAAGAGAGCTTTTTGGCATATTTGTTCGCTGTAGATATTAAACAAGAGCGGTGACGATATACAACCCTGTCGTACTCCTCTACGCATTTCTATTTTGTCCGATGTTTGGTCTTCTATTTTTATATTAGCTCGCTAATTTTAGTACAGATTTAATATTATTTGTATGTTTCTGGTGTCGATGTTCTTACCCTCCAGGATTTCTTTGAGTTTATTGTGACGTACTTTGTCAAAAGCCTTTTCAAAGTCTATAAAGCAGGCGTGTACCTCTTGGTTAACATCTAGACATCTCTGTGTTAGGACGTTTAGGGCAAAGAGAGTTTCTCTTGTACCTAATCCTTTTTTTAATCCCATTTGTGTATCGTTAATATCGATATCTAACTTTTGATAGATTCGGTTGTGGATGACTGAACATTGGATTGCCTTAGTTTTCTTTGGTATGGTGACAAACGTAGACAGCAACCATTCTTGATGTATTATACCAGTACTGTATATTGTATTGAATAGATGTAATATTATGATTACGGATTTATCATTCAAAAGCTTCAACAGTTCTGTAGGAATTTCATCAGGTCCATTTGCTTTTCCATGTTTATCGTTTGTTATTGCGTATTCTACTTCTTCTTTCAATATGTCTGGCCCAGTTGCATTGATTATCTGAGTTAAGTTGTTTCTATCGTCTTCCAATAATTTATTCAGGTATTCTGTCAATCTTTTTATTTTATTCTCTAGATCTACAATAACATTTCCATCTTTGTCTTTAAGTTTACCTATTTGGCATTTCCTTATACTTCCTGTTATCTTTTACTTTTTTGTGCATATTGAATGCATCGTAATTTTTCTCAGAGGTTTCCATTTCTTCACACTGTTTTTTAATCCACGCCTCTTTGGCTTCTTTTATTCTCTTTTTTATGTGTTTATTTCTTTGTATTTGTCTAGGTAATTCTTCATCTTTCTTCTTTGTTCCATCAAGTCTAGTATATCTTGTGTCATCTACTCCTTATTCTTTGTTGTTGTTTTTGTAAGATGTTTCTTTTCTGCTGTTTGTATAGCTGTATTTATGTACTTTAATTTTTGGTTAACGTTAGTTGTATCGTTAATTTGTTGCTGCACTGAACGGAGGTTTTCATTTATTTCTTCTCTTGTTTCTTGTCGTATATTTTTGTTTCTAAGTTTACTTAAATCTAGTGCCTTTCTGTGTGGTCTTCTAATCTTTTTTGGTCTCGCTTCTTTCACAGTAAGTAGCGGATTATGATCTGAGCCTATATCAGCTCCTAATACATTTAACAGCATTACGATACCGGCTTGCTATCATAATGTAGTCTATTTGATTTCTCACTATTTTTTCTTTGGTATGTTGTAAAGATGTCTACGTATATAACCGTCGAAGAGGTAATTTGAAAAAGGTGTTTGTTATTACGAAGTCTTCGCTGTGGCAAAATTGAATCAATCGATCTCCTCTGTCATTTCTGTTTTCAATTCCATAGTTTCCTACTTTTGTTCTCCTTAATCTTGTAGAAGTATCTTAAATCTTGATAAGATCCCATAAAAATGATATTCCTATTCCTCGTTCGATATTAAGATATTCAAATAAAATTTTCAGAATTAAAAAAAAAATTAATAAATCTGTTATGGTCTAATATTTTTAATTAAATGGTGCATTTTTGAATGCCAGGATGTTATAGCGAAATAAAATAATTTAAAAATACGCCTAAGGTCATCGTAGTTTATTCAAACAAGATACGTAAATCATTGATATTTATAAAATATCTTGTTTTGGTTCCTTTTATGATATCAATCTTTATATATTGAGGCGTAGCAATCGTAGTGCTTTTTAATATATAGCTAAAATATAAAACCACACTAAAATATATAAGTGAAAACTTTTTAGAGCGCATTATTACTATATTATGAAATTTAATGTCTGCGTGTTACGCAGAATTATTAATATTTGTTTTATAACGCCACACATTTAAGTTATTTAAAATTAAACAAAAAATTTTTCTTTAAAAATATTGTTCAATAATTTTAGTAATTTTCAAAATTTGTTAAATATAATACGGAATTTTCAATATTACTTTGTAGTTATGGTTAATTACTTGATTTGGAATATCATTATATTTTTATTATTATTCTGAAGTTATTTTCTTGTGGCATTTTAAAGCAATTACTATTTAAATGGGAATAAGCCACAATTAAAGTTTAAAATAAGTTTATTGACGTTTCAATTTCCACTTCGAAAATCGTTTTCAAAATACAAACATTAAGAAATTAAACAAATTTTTTTTGTTACTCGGCATATAATTCTGCTAATAATTTAATTTTATATGACTTATTTATATTGACAATTCAGACATATATTATACATTTTAAAGTAAACGACTTTAAAATGGTAATTACTATTTAAATGGGAATAAGCCACAACTAAAGGTTAAAGTACGTTTATTGACGTTTCAATTTCCACTTCGGAAATCGGTTTTAAAATACAAACATTAGTAAATTAAACAAATTTTGTTCATTTGTTACTCGGTGAAAAATTTTTCTAATAATTTTATTTTATCTGACTCATTTATATTGACTGAAAAACCAGGAAAAAAACCTCATAATACTATCTCGACATGGTAAGTATTTGGTCGTACATTTAGTTTACTTTCAATAAACACCAAATTCTGATTTAATATGTTTGTTATAAAAAAAAAAACTAAATGAAGTATCCTCTATATGTTACAGACTAATTAAAACTGGTATTTTCCTTTTAATAATTTCCTCTTTTAATATGGATAACCAAATCCTACTACATTCAGCATAATTAGAGCCGACTCTTTGATTTTCCTCTTTTTACCATCCCCTTCTTTTAGGACTCTATTTGAATCATTCCATTGAACCCTATGTTCATTATTCCATGCATGTTTACATATTTGAGATCCATCAAATTCTCTATTTTTAATACAAGATTGATATTCACTTATTCTAACATTTAATGGCCTTGATGTTTCACCTAAATAAAACTGATCGCATTCACAAGGTATTTTATAAATAAAATTTTTTGTCCTTTCTTGTTCATTGTTAGGTTTGGTTTTAGACAAAATAGATCTTAATGTGTTTTTTTATGTAGTTTTTTTTGTTATGGTAGTGCCAATATAACCGAGTTGCTTTCCTTCATTGCATAGTTCATTCGATGATAGTCAGTATTACTGACTTACTACTAGTGGTATTTTCCTTATATTAACTTCCTGTTTGAATATGGGTCACCAGATCCTACTGCATTCTGCAGAGGAATTTGGGACACAATTGTCTTATTTAGTATAATTAGAGCCGCTTCTTTGCTTTTTCTCTTACTATCTGTTTCTTTTAGCACTATACTTGAATCGTTCCATTGAACCCTATGTTTCTTTTTCCATCCGTGTTTACATATTTGAGATCTATCAAATTCTCTATTTTTAATATAAGATTGATGTTCACTTATTCTAATATTTAATGTTCTTGATGTTTCACCTAAATAAAACTGATTGCATTCAGAAGGTATTTTATAAATACAATTCTTTGTTCTTTTTTGTCCATTGTTACGTTTAGTTTTAGATAAAATAGGTCTCAATGTGTTTGTTGTCTTGAATGTTGTTGAAAAGTTTATTTCCTATATTTTTAAGTTTTTCTGATAATCTTTTTATGTATGGTATTTTTTAATAAAACAGATGTTAACAAATGTTTCTCCTCTAAGAACAAATTTTCGTTGGAACAAGTAATTTTGGCTCTATCGTATAAGGATTTAATGATTCCCTTTTTAATATTGGCATGGTGATTTAATTTGCAATTTAGATATCTGTTGGTGTGTGTTGGTTTTTTATACACCTAAGTCTCATTTCCAGAATCGTTCTTAGATATTAAAACATCCAGGAAAGGAAGTGTGTTATCATATTCCTTTTCCATGATAAATGTTATTGTCTCTTCTTTATCGTTTATATCATTCAAGAATGTGTCCAACAACTCTGATCCATGAAGCCGTATTGATAATACATCATCTACATATCTCCACCATACCGTGGGTTTTAAATTTTGTTTAGAAATAATATATGTTTCAAAATCTTTCATAAATATATCTTAATGGAGATAAACTAGAGCCTATTGCTAGGCCAAAATTTTGTTTATAGAATTCATTATTTAGTTAAATATAGGTATTATCAGTATATAATGTCAATAAAAATGAGGTATCTTAATGTAATGAGGCGTAATTAATCTTCTATGATAATTTCTTAAATAATCTTTAAACTTGAATAAATTCTATATATACCCAGTGACATTAGAAGTGTTACACCCAGAAGGAATAATTTCTAAATTGGTAAATTTACATCAAGACTGAAACGATAACGTTGTCAAGAATTTTTATTACCAAGTATTAAAAAAAAAAAAAAAAATAATGTGTTTGGCGACATTTAAGATGATCAATATCTGCTTGTGGCACCTCGTTCCAAGCAACTTGAACTTTATGTATCAATTGTGACAGAGTCTGTGGAGGATGGTGCAAAGTGGATAGTCTCCTTCCCATCATATCCCATACATGTCCGAATAGATTTAAATCCGGAGCACGGAGTGGCCATGGCAAAACATTAACGCCAGTTTCTTGGAGAAAGTCCATAGTTTGACGAGCAATATGGAGACGCGTGGTGTCTTGCCGAGAAAGGGCGTCTCGACGGCCGTCAAGATAAGGCAGTAAAGTGGTTTGTAAGGTATCATCAACATAACGCGCAGCTGTCATATTGACTCGAATAAACACAAGTGGTGATCGACTCGCATAGGCAACAGCCCCCAAGCTATTACTCCAACTGTCCTGTGTACATGCATCTCGTCCTGTGTAAAGCAAACCAGATATCTCGTCGCTCTCCACGGCGGCATCTTACTATCCTCCAACCATCATGCATTCCTAAACAGAATCGTGATTCATCGCTGAATTCTACATTACGCCATCTTACGTAACGCCAATGCTGCCGTTCTCTGTACCAATTCAGACGTTGATGATAGTGGTCCGCAGTCAAAGGAAGCACTAGTCGTGGGCGGAATGAAACCAGTCCAAAGGCTCGAATGCGACGGTATAGTGTAGGCATACTAACAGGTCTCCTACTACTACAAACCATTGGTCAGCAATTTGACGCGTAGTAGCAAAACGGTATCGCAGAGCCAGTAATCTAAAGCACCTATCCTGAGGTTCTGTTGTACGCCTTGATTGACCAGTTGGTTTTCTTCGTGTTCCTCTACCTTCGTTTGTCCACGACGGCTAATTTCGGGAAACGACAAACCCATCTCTATATGCAATAATTCTATCACTGTGAAAATCGCTAACATGGTGATAATTTTGGTGTCTTCGAACTCGAGGCATTTTCCCACACTGAATACAATTATACTGAGGAATAAAACATTTTTATACGAAACGGTTTTAATAAATCGATCTCTTTACAAAAAAAAAATTAAAGATAAATCTTTATTTTTACAAAAAGTAGAAAAGATAAAACATTGATATTGTTATCATAGCATTTTTCTAATATAGTCATTCTGTTGCCAATAAATTAGGTTCAAGAAATTATTTCTTCTGGGTGAACACTTCTAATGTTACAGAGTATATTAAAGTTCTATACAGTGTATCCGTAAAGTGTTGAATAAATTCGATATTTCCTAATTGAAAAGCCTTTTAAAAAAATTTATTGTTTTACATTTTACAATAAAATTTCATTATACAAGGTGATACGCATTACAATGATCACGTCATCGGCTCTTTTTTTAAATGTAACACCCTGTACTTTAGGACATTTTTAGATCGATAAAAATGAGCTGATTTCAATAAAGTATAATACTAGGGTCTAACGAATATATTTTAAAGGATATGCGCTTAGAAAATAAATTTTTCTATCTATCTATATAAAGATTTTTACAGCTGTCGCCACCTTCCTTCTTTCAGCCAACATCTCCAATTCTTTTCTGTTCTGCCATTCTCCATTTCCAAGGTCTCTTCTTTCCATGGCCTCGTCCACTTCATCCCTCCATGATTTTCGGGGTCTACCTCTTTTCCTCCTTCCTATTGGGCACCAATACGAAATCTTTGCTATCCACCTTGTATGATCTGTTCTTCTCACATGTCCATACCAAATTAAACGTTTTTCGTCGATGTAGCTGAGTATGTCTTGTTCTACTGACATTATTCGTTTCATCTCCTCATTTCTGATGCGATCCATTTTTGTCACTCTGAGCTTCTTCTCATGAACTCCATTTCAGTTGCTGTGATTTTGGACCTGTTTCGTTTATTTATTACCCAATTCTCTGCTCCATAGGTCATTATACTGCGTACCAAGGTGTTATAAATTCTCTTCTTTATATTTCTGGTAATCTGTCTATCCCACAGTACCCCGTTCATTTGTTTAATACATGTTCTTGTCTGTGCTAATCTGGTGGTTAGCAATTGCTCGGTGGTTCCATGTTTTGAGAGTATGAATCCTAAATATTTGAATTTATCAGTGCCGTTAATTTCCCTATTATCGTCCATTTCCAAATTTCTAACTGGTTCAAAGCTCTGCTGTTAAATATTCGGTCTTTTCTAGATTTATTTCCAGTCCATTTTTTGTTATTCCTTTTCTAATTTTCGGAGCATATAGCACAGAACTTCATCTTGAGCCGATACCACTTGGTCATCTGCAAAGCTTAATGTGTACAAGAAGTTGTCCCGGATTGGTATTCCCATCCCTATTAAATTCCCAAATAAATTTTTATTTATTTATAATATTAATAAATTATAAATAAATTATAATAAATAACTTGAAAGTAATCCAGTAATTAATACATGACTTAATCTTAAATGTTCGAATTGTAGCCCTGGTTGTATTTGATAGTAACCCAAACGTCGTACAAATTCTTGTAGAACCTTGTTTATGCTTTCTTGAGAAATATTGTTTATTTCTTTACCAATTCTTGTTTTTAAGTCTCCAATATTTGCAGGTTTCGTTTTATAAACAACATTCTTTAAATGACTTTACATAAAATAATCCAAAGGATTGAGGTCTGGCGACCTCGCTGGCCATTCAATATGTCCACGTCTTCCAATCCACCTGTTCGAAAAAATTTCGTTTAGGTACCTTCGAACACCTAAAGCATAATGCTGAGGGGCACCATCCTGTTGAAACCATAGACTTTTATCAAAACCTCATTGTACTGGGGAATAAATTAACTAAAGTAGGTACGAGATACCCACTTAAAAACTAAAGGTATGCTGGCCCGTTTAAATTACCTTCGAAATAGTAGGGTCCAATGATTTTATTTTTTACAATGCCAGCCCGTACGGTTACCTTTTGCGGGTATTGTGTATTAAATGACCTCCCCATTTAATTTAAATATAACCTCATCAGAAAGAATAATATTTTGAACCAAGAGAGGGTTTCGGTTGCTGTTATCCATCAATATTTCGCAAAATTGTATTCTTTTATCTGGATCATCCTCGTTTAATTCCTGTACAACTGTGCATTTTACTTACTTTACTTACTTTTACGTACTTCGTGTACCGTTGTTTTGCAAACATCGAGATCACTACTAACCTTACGAATAGAAGTGTGCGCATGTTCTTCAAAAGCAAGTAGAACATCTAATGTAACATAATTTACAGAGGGACGACCTGATTTGCGTGCATTTTCAACCGTACCAGTTTCTCGAAATTTCTTTTCAATATATCTTACTGTTGACTGCGTGATGGGTATTTCTGGATATTTATCATTAAATAAATTACACACTTCCATCTGAGTTCGCCATTTGTCTCCATAGCCAATCATCATGAGTATTTCAATTCTTTGCTTTACACTCAAATTCATTTCTACTTAAAAAAACTAGAAGTAGATTACTTTTTTGCAATTGATAATAAATAATTTATTTTCTAAGGGCATATCTTTCAAATTATATCCATTAGACCAGAGCATTATACTGTTTTGAAATAAGCTCATTTTTCTCGATCTAATAATGTCCTAAATACAGGGTGTTACATTTAAAAAAAGAGCTGATGAC
Source organism: Diabrotica undecimpunctata (assembly GCF_040954645.1). NCBI lineage: Eukaryota > Metazoa > Arthropoda > Insecta > Coleoptera > Chrysomelidae > Diabrotica > Diabrotica undecimpunctata. The sequence continues at coordinate 156,191,827 of NC_092803.1, forward strand.
GTCATCACTGTAATGTGTATCATCTTGTATAATGAAATTTTATTGTAAAATGTCATTAAATTTAAAAACCGAAAAATATCGAATTTATTCCATACTTTACGGAGACACTGTATATAAAACATCAAGACCATTCAATGAGTCAGATAAAATTAAATTATTAGAAGATTTTTTTACCAAGTAAAAAAAAACAAAATTTGTTTAATTTATTAATGTTTGTATTTTGAAAACGATTTCCAAAGTGGAAATTGAAACGTATACTTATAAGTAATAGAACAATATTGGATTTGGAAAATATTTTATCGGGCCCCAGCGATTGCTTTCGCGTGCGTTGTTAATAGTTAGTAGGTAGTTAAAATCAGAAAATATATATTTGCTCGCCTTAAACGTCTATCCTCCCCAATGATCTAGACTATCCTCTTGACCCCGGATAGCACTCTGATTGATGCGCTATAGAGGTTTCCTATCAGCAAAATACTTGTCATGTGGGAGTCCTGGATTCAAGGACTCACACACAAAATTCTACCCTGAATGATGTAGACCAGCGTGAGGCGCTTTCTTTCCGCTATCTTTAGTGACTTATGTATTCTGTATTGCTTGCTCGTGCCTCAAATCTCCGCTTTGGACTAAGCCCATTTTGGTGACTCGGCGCTCGAGGATGTGAGGCCCTGCATACGTTTTGTTAGTATCTTTTGTGGCTTTCGCCTTCTCTTAGTATTCTGTTAGGTTTTTTGGTAGCCGGAGCCGTTTTTTGAATTTTATGTTTTTTTACCAGAGCTTACTTGGAGTAATTGCCTGCGCTTACATTACTTGATCCATTTATACCACATTGATACAGCATTTTGATCTGCATCTAACACACCAAGTCATTCCTCGAACACATTGGGGATATAATTCGTAATGGTCTTTTGGAAGATTTTCACATCATCTCATAAAATGAAACCCAGCGTTGTTAGGGACTGAAAATAGTATCGAAAATATCGCAGGCAGCAATAAAGTCATTTTTCTTATATTTATAAAGTATTGGTAAGAAATTATAGTTTAAGATTTATTTATTATTTCATTATGACGAAGACCGTATATATATATATATATATATATATATATATATATATATATATATATATATATATATATATATATATATATGAAAATACTTTTTTCTTTTGGGTGTGGTAGTCAATAAAAAATAGAGCTTTGCTAAGGCGTACTATTTATTCTGAATCCAAGCTTTCGGTGGTTTTTTGCCACCTTTATCAAGGTCTACAAAGAAAATTACTATGTTGTAACAATTTAAATGGTGCAATAAAAAAGCTATAAAAAACTTACCCGAATGTAAGATTCGTGGCATAAACAACAATGTTAAATAACATGATAATACTGAAGTTGCAACTATACTTAAAAATGTTACTGTTTAAAAAGACAGTTTAAAAATTAATACATACGTTAAAAAGTTAAAAAACAAAATGAAAGACGACATGTTAAAACAGTCGTCGTTGCAAGCTTGATTTCAGTCACATTTCACGAGCAGAACGAGAAAGTGGGAGGACAATTATTGCTTAAATAGTTTGAAGAAAATCAAAAAACAACTTTAAAACTATATTTTCACAAAATACTGTTTATGAATTTTGAGTACTTCATAAAAACCCAAAAAGAAAAAAGTATTTTCATATTTTTTCCAAACTAGTCAAAAGATTTTGGACTACTATATATACATTAATATACAATTAGCTCAGTAGATCAGCTGCAGCACAGTTAGGCAGTAATAAAATCAATTAAGAGTATTTAAGTGAAAAATATTAAAAAGATATAGAAAAATCATTGCAATATCGGCACGTAAAAAAATAAATGCCAACCGCTGATCGTTTAGATTTATGAAGTCACAAAAGACTGCAACAGGCTTGACGATTTAAAAAATTCCAGGTATTTGTACTGTAAGAATAATACCAAAATGGAAATCCCAAGGAACATAAACCAGGAAAAGACCCAATAAAAGATGGATGGATGATGTAGATCAGAATCTAAAATATCAACATCAAAAAATAAAAAAGAGAAGTAGTTATCACGGCAGATCAGAAGAATATTATTAAGCTGCTCAAAATCCACAACGGGTTGTAACGCTAAAAGAGAAAGAACATACAGCTCCAAAAGAAGGATGTTAATTAAAGATACCATTGAATAAATAGCGGAAAGCACTAATAATAAAATGGAAAGTTGAAATAATTCACGTCCAACAGGAAACGGAGCACCATTTTCTAACTTTACTTTGTATTATACAAAAACAATAAAAAAAATACAACTTATTTAGTGACAAAAATATAAATTAAGTGAAGTGTATTGGATAAAATTATATAAAGAAAAAAAATATATGTTTAATACTGCGCAAAACCATTCAGCAATATTAATTGTAAAAATACCTGCAAACTCATATATTTACATAATTATAATCTTTTAAAACATACATTTGCATGTGGTTTGAAATAATGATACAAAAACTTACCGTCATAACAAATACTTAATGTCGTACAAACGCAAATATCCTAATGAAGTTACTATTCAGCGCAGTCAGTTCTTGGAATTAGGTCAGCTAACTATTCTCTGGAGCATTCCGTTTAGAGAACATGAGACGTTTATTTGTGTTCTTATATATTTTGATAATAATCTGTAGTTGTATCGCTAATGAGTTTCAGACTGTTATCGCTATGGAACTGTTAGGCGCCATATGGAGATGTACTCCTTTACATCATCGTATGTAATAATATCGTAATACATTGAAAGATTATTTTAGATTAAAGTAATTAAAATTAATGAATTTTTTTAAAAATTTTCATTGACGCTGTTTTCAGTTGATAACACCCGAAATCATTTGATACGGACAGTCATATGAATGTCTATACAGCAATGTTGGGGCAGAAATATGAATATATACATAAAAAAATGGCTCTGGTAAGTAGAACCAGGGCAAAAATACAAAGAGAAAGAGAAAATACAAAAATACTATCGAAAACTATATGGCTAGAAATAAAGTTAATAGAATTTAAAGAAAGGAGAAAAGAGAACACTAAAAAAGCAATCGAAAAAACATAGAAGAAACTTACATAAACAAAGAGGTAAAAAATGTCTACCAAGAAGTTATGAAATCCATAGAAACTAAAAACATTAATACGAAGTATTACAGAAACAAAGAAGATATACTTCTAGGAGGATCATAAGAAAACTTTGAATAACGTTAAAGAAATAAAAGGAAAAGTTTATGGAAAATGATAACGTAATAAGCGGAGAATATCAGGGAGGGTTTAGACTAGGAAGAACCAATTAACTTAACATTGTAATTTGAGTTATATCTGTTCTATGTTCCTTAATCATAAAGTATGACCAATGATTATATATTACTATTACTACTAACTAGCCAATCTTTTAGTTTGTTTACATCGTTAATTATGTAAAAAATGTAATATTGCTATATTTTGTTACTCTACGTAGCACTAAATAAATTGTAATAACAGTGGTTTAAAATAACATTTTAATTTTGACTCCTCTATATATTTTAGGAATATCAAATAAACAAAGATATTGAAGATGCCTTGAAACGTATTCAGCGATTTAAAGTGAGAATAGATGAGAGGTAATTATTAAAGAATTTAATTCCATTGTTATATCTATTATATATATATATATATATATATATATATATATATATATATATAATATATATATATATATATATATATATAATATATATATATATATATATATATATATATATATAATATATATATATATATATAATATATATATATATATATATATATATATATATATATATATATAATATATATATATATATATATATATATATATATATATATATATATATATATATATATATATATATACAAGAAATACTGGATATTATTGACTGTCGATATAAACAAACAACACAGTTTATTAGGGCTGCAGTCAGTAGGTTTGGCCGGGATGTTATAGAAACACTCTTTTGACTTTTGGTCGAGCTTTCGGAATTCTTTTATTCCGTGTCCTTCTTCAAGACACTGTAATTAGAAGAAAGTGTAAATATTTACAACATATCTCAAATTGTCATTACAACTTACTAGTCGTTGAGATTATTTTTCTAAAGCTACGACACTCAACATTAAAAACACACATATAAAATATAACATTTAAAATAATGGACAATATACATTTTAAAATTTAGTTGGAAAGTTAAAATTTTGTTAGTGACATCTTTTCATGGTGTGTTTTGACTGATCCATAGAGAACAGAAAAAAAAAACAAAAATAGTGTGATTAAAAAGTAATTAGGAGTTCCTGCTATTATATTAATGGAAGTAGTATCTTAAACCTGTTTTGATAGTATGCAACATGTTTTGTATGCTGGTGTATTACGGTGTGTATATGTAAAAGTAAGTCGTTATTTTATTTTTGATGTTTTGTCAGTAAGTAACAATAAATGTTGCTCAATTTATCTATGTCTGACTTTTTATTTATACAAGACGTATTAGATTTTATGAAACACATTTCCAAGAAAACACGTTTTGAATGTTTTTTTTTTCTTTAGCCAGAATACAGGATTCCTGATAATATTGATTGATTGAGTCAATGATAATATTGGTTTAAATATTTTTGAAAAATAACTTGGAATACTTGCTACAATAATTAATTTTTCAGATTATAAGGTAGCATTGTTTGTTATCAATGTATTTTTTTCGGAACCAGCAAAAAACACTATTTTGTTGTATTCCCAGTGGCTTTCTATAGTGTAGTTTAGTTCAGTGAATGAATATTTATTGTACTTCCATGTTACTTAACAATTTATAGTTTTGGTGAACCCTGTAGAAATAAATACGATAAGGAGACCTTTCAAATGAGCTATCGCTTGACCTCGGTTTGAATTTAAAAAAATCGTCGATTACGTCATTACGCCGACACTGATGACGTAATGTCCAACACATATCGATACCTTTTTGCCATAACATCGTAAGTCTCGTTTAGTAAATTTTACAGTACGGCAGTTTTTTCAATAAACGTGTTTAGAAATGTCCAATTGAAGTGAAAATTGGCATCCGGACGTATTATGATGAGTGTTTGAAGTAAAGTAATGATTTTTCTTCAAAATAGTTTCAGTTTTTTTGTAGTTGGACTTACGTTACTTTGGAAGCATTAAAAATAATTTTGCTACTGTAGTTTTATACAAGTCCAACACTTACGATAATTTTGGTAAATTCAGAAACAATTTCACATTATGATTGTTATCGTAAGCTCAGCACTTACGATAAAAAGTATGTTTAGACACAGCCTCATAAAGTAACATAAATATATATATATAAAAAAATACCAAAAATCATTTATTTAAGGTAATTTATTTGTGAAAAGTAAAAAGTACAATAGGCATTTATCTGAACAACAAATCGCTTTACTCACAAACTTACAAATAGTCATAATATCTAAAGGCGGGTACACATTTGCGAGCAGAACTGTTCGCGAACCGTTTGTGAACGCTATATTCGTTAATGTGTACGGCATAAAAAACCGCTTGCGTACTGTTTCATCGTGACTAGTCGCGAACCAAATTGTTGCGGTTTATTTACGACTTCAAAGGAAGCTCGGCTTTCAGTTTGGACGGCGCTTACTAGACGCAGCGAACATTTTTATTGTGTCATCAAATCGACATTGTGTGAATGACGTGTCCCTTCCTAGAGAGACGTGAGAAAACAGTAAACTGATTATTGTCATGGACGTATAAATAAAGATAAAATCTTTATTTATACGTCGATGATTACTGTACATAATTTTATTTTTGTTAAACAAGCAAAAACAGGAACATAAATCAGTACCCAAATTATAAATAAAATGAATCATTTCGCACATGTGTGTTCATTGTTGGTTTGTCGCTTTCCATGGATCGAGATAAGTATGCGATTAGTACGATGTAGAATATTTTTCAAGGATCTGTACGCGTACTGTACGTATACCGTTCGGCTCGCATATGTGTACCCACCTTAATGTTATTGCATGTGATATAATAAATGTGAATCATAGCTAGTCAGCAGAAATCTAATCTTAGGGCCCTTCATCGCTTTCGTCTTCCTCATCGGATTCTGCTAGCTTATCTGGCGTAGCTGACGTTTTCATTAGCCTATATTCTTTATTCTTTTGAAACCTGAGAGGAATTATATTGTAGTCGCAGAGATCAATTAAGTCTTTTTTCTTTGCAACGGAAATAGACAATTTTTGAGACTAAAGCCGTTTTGGTTTTTTTTTCCTTTTAATTCCATCGTGAAATTGATGCAGTTCTGGCCATTATTTAAATATTCAACCTCTATAATAATATCTGGGTTACCTTTCTCAAATTTTACATTTTTAATTTCACTGATTTTTATAGGTTTTCCGTTCTTACATTTGAATTTACTCGGTTTTAGTACATCATCAGATATTTTTTTCCATTCTAAGAAGTCGCTGAAATCAATTTTTATTGTTTCCAATGGTTTAGGTTTGGTACGAGAGTTGGATATCAATGTACACCATTCTGATGGAGCCCATACTACGCGTTTTTTGATAAACCGCTCAATTGTTGCGGAACTGAGTCGACAGACACATAAGTATGGCCTGGTAGTAAGTATCGCACACTGATTTATGTTATATTAACAGAATCCCTAAGAAAAGTCGGGATCATTAGATGCAACTTCTTGCAAATATTTGTAGATTATGGTAGCTATTTCGTTACTGCCACGTCCTCCGTCACATTCTCCCCACAAATAACAAAACCCATTTTGGGTTCCACTTTCGTAAACTATAAGATTGTAATAAGCATACTTTCTGGTGTAGTACAAGAGCAAATTGTCTCCATGTGGTGTGTTTAACACCTTCTGTACGTCGAAATTAGCACATAAAAATTTTGAATCTAAGATAGTTTTTTTTTTGATCAGCTAGAAATGAGTCTTTGCATTTTTCTTTGTTTTCCAAATGTTTTTCATACAATTGCTTTGTTTCTTCTGTTTCCTTAAAATCTTTGTCTTTTCTCACTTCACATACTTTGCACTTATCTTTTTTCGGCAAGTGAAATCCGATATTAAATTCTGCCTTAAAAATCTTTTAGAACACTTACAGGGAAACGATATCGTTCTTAGTTATGCCATTTTCTAACTGTTTCTTCTTAAAAAGTTCGTATAAGAATGATACATTACGAAATTCAGTGGGTAAGTGTCTTCTCGATGTTTTATTTCTGCAATAATGAGGTGGAACAGCGGGTAGCAACGTGATAAAATCTAAAACATTCTGCTTCTGCTCTTTCCCAGTCTTGTTATGTGGAACATGCTTACCTCTCGGATCTATTTTGGAAAATGAGGCTGACGTAGAGTTTTCTTTCGTATATCTCAAAGTCATTTGTGAAATATCCGAGGTTTTCAATAAAAATTGTTGGCACACCTCGTGTTCCACATCATTCCACCTAATTATATACTTGTACGAACATTGTCTTCTGCTTCTTCCAGCCTCTTGTTTTCGACGTTTTATTATCTTTTATGCCTAAAGCAAAAGTAAAAACCATAAATAATTACCGAAAAAATTATTTTGTGGTTCTGATTCTGCGGCTATACACAGTGCACTAATAGATCGTAACACACTTCGCTGCATCGTAAGTAGCAATTTTTGTACCACGTGACTTGCACCTTACGATGTTTTGGTGACCATGCGATGTTTTCACAACTACAAAATAGATTTGTTCACATTTTTATGTGACTTAAGTTACAGCAAATTCGGTTTTTTCTCCAAGACTATGCTATTATACCTTACGATAATTTTGCTGGGAGGTGCCTGGCGGCTTGATAGATACGATTCTTCAATAAAACTGTTTTCTCTAATTTTGTCACTTACGATGTTATGGCAAAAAGGTATCGATATATAGTAGTTGATGGCATTCAAAAATTTAAATTGACGTGTTTTAAGATTTTTTTAAAAGTCGTCTGTTTCGAAAATAATGAATTTATTCCACACATTTGCATCATACTATATATATATGTATATATATATATATAAATATATATATATATATATATATATATATATATATATATATATATATATATATATTCATACACTTTTTATTGTGTTGTAATTGACTGATTGTTCTGTTTTAGGGAAGACGCAGATAAACGCTTTTCGGACGATCCATTTTTTGAAAATTTTTTGGAATAAAAGTTTCTTGTATTAAGAAGAAATCTTCATCATCTAGGTATTTTAATAGTTTGTTTAGTTGTTCTTTGTAATGTTTAATAAAATAAAAATAATCGAATAAATTTTAAATTTTTTCTTATTGCCCCCGTTAGGCTGGACAAGCAAATTTTTGAACTGAACCTTCCTTAGCTTCAAGAATGCACTTCTTTGTTGTCTCTTTGGCCGTATGTTTCATGCTCGTTTATTCTGACACTTACTGGTCTTACGGTTTCTCCCACGTAGACATTTTTGCACTTATAAGGTATTTTATGACTGCCGTTTTTTATCTTTATTGTGCTGTTGTGTTTGGTTTTGGACAGGATAGATCTCAGCGTATTGGTTGTTTTGAATATTGTTGTTCACTCTTTAGTTTTTCTGATAAGTCATTTACATATGGTATTGTTGTCATGTTTAAGTCCCTTCTTGTAAATTTTTCCGGATTGCTTGTGGTGATTTGTTATTTTCTTTCTTTAATCTTATGGAATTTCTCGTCGTTTATAAATGACAATAATAATTGTTTTTTTGATGTATACGTTGTTGTTGTTGGAGTGGTAATTTAAATATCCGTCGATGTCGGTTGTTTTATTTTTACTTTGTGAATTTGACTGATTTTGCTTTATTGTTGATGACATCATTGCTGATGACAATTCAAAAAGTCATAAAAATAGTGACAAAAATAAAAATAATAATAACAATTAAAAAAGTTATGTTAATAATTACAATAACAGAATTCATCTTTGTGCTTTATATTAGTAAATTATCGATCTTTAATAGATGGCGTAGGTACTAACAACTATTAAAAATGGAATTATTAAAAATTACCTGAAAGGACCAACACTATTTTTCATTACAGAAAATGTGACCTAAGCTAAAAAGTGTTCCCTCAAGTTTAACAGGTTGACTGCTAGTGTTTCCTATAAGACACACTCTAGACTTCGGCGAGAGCCCAGTGTTTCTTATAGGACATACCAGTCAATCATATATTGTGAGGCGGTATTTCCTATATAATACTTACACAGTTTAATGCAATTTACATTGGAGACGTGTCGTAGTGGCCCCAACGGATATCTCACGCAAATGGGTTGTGGATACTATTGTTTGGTAAATATTAAAAAAATTAAATAATAAACGAAAAAACATATTATTTTTAAAAAACAACTAATCGTGTTTATTAAAGCACGTTAAACAAAACATTTTATTGCATCGGTGCCCATTGTTTCTACTTAAATTGTAAATTTGATTTTTCTGTCAACCACAGTTCCTTTTTGCTATACTTTTTGTAGCATTCCGAACACCTTACTTTATTAATTAATTTATGTCCAGGCGGATTTGGCGGTGGTGGTACATCAGTTGCGTATTTTTGCAACATAGAACGGATTACCTGTTCCTAAATTCAGTAATTTTAAGGGACTTCTGTATTCTCAAATGAATATTGTTGTATAGAAAATAAGCATTAACGATGCTAGTTCTCCATATAATTTCAAATAATAATTTTCTGTACCACCTAGTACAGCGTCTTAATACTGTAGTATATAACGCCATTTGGTCGCTTAAATCGATGAACGTGTTATAGTCAACAGACTTTTCAACGGTCTGTTGACAATACAAAATCTTTTATAGTAAGGGCAGAAACAATTCTCCTATCCCTCCATTTTAAAATACTAATATCATCTTTACTCGTGATGGCAGCACATTCTACCATTTTGAGTTTGGCAGTAACATGTTGTAGCAAATATTTCCGATCGAATCTGAGTGTACCAACTAACGGTATTTTGGTTCAGCAGACGATATGCCAACGAAAGACTAGTGTAGTGATTGTCCATGTATAAACCTTACCTTCATCCAAAAGATTGTCAATGAGCTCCATTACTACACTCTCAGCAACGCCAACCTCTCCATTTTTTGATCTTCCACAGTATATTGACATATTCTAGGCGTATCCCTTGACATAACACAACTTAAAAATTTTTATGCCATATTTGTGGCGTTTATTGGGTATATACTGTTGGAAGAGCAATCGTCCTTTCCATGGAATTAGACTTTCTTCCAGGCGTATATTTTTGGAAATTACTAATAAACATATTGTTCACGTTTTGTATTTTATGTAAGCGGTCAAATTCTGGGGCTTTCGTGTTGCCCGATAACTGAAGCATTTTTAAAATTATTTCGAATCTGTTTCTGGACATAACAGACCTAGATAGTGGGAAATTATATAAATTACCTGTTCGCCAATAGTCGCAAAGAACTGGTACTTTCACCAATACAACTCATCCATTAAGAACAAGGAATTGATAAATTTCCGCTTTATTAACTGGTCTCCATTCATGAAGTCTGGATCGCTGGATATCTTGACCAGTCGTAAGTATTTGAGTGGCATAAGGATTTGTTTCATCAACTATTACACTAATTATGTCGTCAGTTAAGACTAGTTTGCATTTGCAAACATTACTTTAAATATTTCTTTTAGAAAACTTTTGTATTCTGCAATAAATTCAAACTGATTTGGATAATCTTCTGGACACATCTTCCAGACTACATTCTTTAGCTGATTTTCAACTAACTCTCTTTCGTATAAATATGTTAATGTACATAGTTGGTTGTTGTCATCCCTAAAGGTTGGAGTAGAAGCTGATGAATTTACTGGTCATGAAGTCAATTCATGAACAGAATCTTCGTCGGAATATCCAATCGAATCTGAATCTGATTCGTCTGTCTCACTTGGCATAAAATCAGGATCGTCATACGTATCGTCACTTGAAAAGTCCATTATTATTATCTGTTTACTTCTTCTTAAGGTGTCTTCTCCATTACTGAAGGTTGGCTAGAACTACAGCAAATTGCTCTCTATCTTGAGCTGTTCTTACTATCGAATGTGTGTCCATGCCTGTCCAGTCTCTTACATTCTTCAACCAGGAGCATTTTCTTCTTCCTAAACCCCTTCTTCCTTCCACTTTCCCTTCCATTATAAGTAGTAGGAAGTTGTATTTTTCTCCTCTGTAAATATGTCCAAGATAACTCGTTTTTCTGTTTTTTACAATATTTAGCAGGTTCTCTCTCAGTACCCATTCTTCTTAGCACCTCGTTGTTGGTCACGTGCTCTGTCCAAGAGATCTTCAGCATCCTTCAAAAAACCCACATCTCAAAGGCTTCTATACGCCTAATACTTGTACTTCCGAGTGTCTATGTTACCACTCCGTATAGCAATATGGAATAAATAAACGTTTTTACAAATGGGTATCGGATATCCAACGATAACGTAGAGTTTATTAGACATTTTTTCATTCGTTGAAACGCGGACCTAGCATATTCTATACGAGCACGTATTTCGACCTCGTGGTCAAGGTCGTTTGTTATCCAGCAACCAAGATACTGGAATCTTTGTACTGGTTCTATATGTTTGTTATAGATACAAATAATAATGTCGACATTTGGTGCACGTGTAACAGCCATTACTTTTGTTTTATTTGTGTTTATATTTAGTCCCAATCTATCTCCCTCTTTGGTTATGACATTCAAAAGATGTTGTAAACCCTTGGCACTGTCCGCAATAATGACGGTGTCGTCTGCGTATCTTAAGTTGTTTACGTATTCTCCGTTGATTTTTATTCCTTCTATAATATTTTTGAGGGCATTTTGAAAGATCTTTTCGGAATATATATTGAATAACAGTGGAGAAAGTACACAGCCCTGACGAACTCCTCTTTTTATTGGTAATTCTGCTGTCAGACGATTGTCTATTTTGATCGACGCCATTTGATCCCAATATAGTTTTTTAATAAGTGCTACAGTGTTATGGTCTATAGTGTCATCGAATGCCATAGTCTGTGGATTAGTACGCATTTCGATGCGCATCGCCCCGCCTCGAATTTTTCCATTGGCTCTTGACCTGGAAATCCCTATTTATCGCTCGAACAGCGCATATAAATATTGGCGATTTTTAGGTCAACCAGGTCAGTCCCTCACGGGCTCTCCGAGAGCTTAGTGCTCTCGGGGCTCTGCTTCCTGCATTTATTTTCCATACTCTGTGGCTGAGAATTGTTTCAACTTAACTTGGTGTTTTTATTTCGACGAAGAAATTGTCATGTAAGAAATATCTTGCCTTTTTCAAGGCAAGACACCGAAGATAAATATTTTCCAAGTCCATAACCCGAAAATGGACTTAAGTAGAGGAGCTCTCGACAGTATATTCGAAGCCCTCTACAGAGCACCCGGGGATAACAGAAGATCGTTAGAGCCTTAATTATTCCCCCGAGGTGACATGGCGCCCGACAACGTGGTTAAAATCCGAACCCACGACCCAGCTCGAATTCACAGAAGGCAACACACCATTGACTTCAACATAGGTTGAAGTCAAGAAAAGAATGGGGAGAACCACGTAGTGTTAGAAAGCAATTAACACTCCGACATCGAGGCCTTCTGCAGACCTGACGCCTTCGACGTGCAGACACCTTTAACGAGCCAGGCTTATTCAAAGTTAGAAGCCCCAGATGCCGATGGAAGTCCCGGAGTAGACCCAGTCATCGCCCCCCTACCGAAAGTGGTTGGACGACCACGTAGGCTTCGGCACACTGGTACTCTACGAAACCCCGTTGGATATGGCAGATGAGATCCGGACGACCGAGAAGAAGACGAGCCCGTTGGAGGAGTTGGCACACCGACCGAGGATGGACCTGTAGGAGCTTGAGATGTCGTCATCACCACCGAGCTCCCCCTGTAAGTAGTGCAGTGTTGTGTGAATTTCTTTATGAACATTTTACTTGTATTTTTATGCATATTTTCTTGTGTATTTTCACATTTGTATTTTTTAATCAATAAATTTTTTTCCCAGCCGCAGAGTCTCCAGAGGAGAGGGGATGTCATCGAATGCCATAGTCTGTGGATTAGTACGCATTTCGATGCGCATCGCCCCGCCTCGAATTTTTCCATTGGCTCTTGACCTAGAAATCCCTATTTATCGCTCGAACAGCGCATATAAATATTGGCGATTTTCAGGTCAACCAGGTCAGTCCCTCACGGGCTCTCCGAGAGCTTAGTGCTCTCGGGGCTCTGCTTCCTGCATTTATTTTCCGTACTCTGTCGCTGAGAATTGTTTCAACTTAACTTGGTGTTTTTATTTCGACGAAGAAATTGTCATGTAAGAAATATCTTGCCTTTTTCAAGGCAAGACACCGAAGATAAATATTTTCCAAGTCCATAACCCGAAAATGGACTTAAGTAGAGGAGCTCTCGACAGTATATTCGAAGCCCTCTACAGAGCACCTGGGGATAACAGAAGGTGGTTAGACCCTTAATTATTCCCCCGAGGTGACAATAGCATGTTGTGTTAGCGTTTCTATGAGTTCTGTGTGATTTACTCGATCAAACGCTTTTTCGTAGTCGATAAAACAGAGAAACACGTCTTTTTGCTGATCTCGGCATTTTGTAGTAATTTTTGGAGGCCAAATAATGCCTCCCTTGTACCGAGCCCCATACGAAATCCAAATTGATTTTCACTCAGGTTTCTTTCGCATTCTCTATATTCGTTGATGTACAATTTTAAGTAAAATTTTCAGAAAATGGCTCATCAGGCTAATTAATCTGAACTTTGAGCATCTATTTGCTTTATTTTTCTTAAGTACAGGTATAAATGTCGATCTAAGCCAGTCGTCTCGGAAGATTCCAGTAATATATATTTTGTTAAATAATAGTGTTCACGTCTAAAGATTTTCTTCATTGATAAGATTTATCATCTCTACGTATATTTCATCTGGACATGAGGCTTGTCGTGGCTTTGTCGTATTGATTGTTTTTGTAACTTCTGATGTTAATATATCAAGTATTATTTCTTGTACTATATTCATTTGTGGTTCTATTCTCTCGTCATCAAACAGATCTTTGATGTATTTTTCCCAGATATCTTCTACATTTTCTGGACTAGATACTATTTGGTTGTTGTCATCTACTAAAGTTTTTGTAGTGATTTTTTTCTTCATATTTGTGACTTTCTTAATCTTTTTGTATGCATTAAAGTAGTCATGCTTTTTTAGTAAATCTCCGAGTTCCTCACAGTTGCTGCTCATCAATACTTCTTTGGCTTTCCTGATTTTGTTTCAGATAATTTTCTGGGTTCCTTTATATTTTCTTTCATTGCGATTTTTGTAAGATGTCCTTATGTCCATCAATTCTAGGACTTCTTTTGTCATCCATGTAATCTTTCTTTTTCTGATGTTGTCTTGTAGTTGTTCTCTTTGTATAGTTGTGATTGTTGTTTTGAAGGTGTGCCAAATACTTTCTATTGTTTCTTCTGTTTCCGCGGGTGCTTCATTGAACTTTTCTTTGAGTGTATCATTGAGTGTTTTCTCTATTTCTGCCTGTACTATTAAATCTTTAAGTTTTTCGAGGCTAGGTTTTATCTTCTCTCTATATTTGATTTTCTTTAGTTTAATTGAAATTTTACCAACAACAGGGTTGTGATCGGAACCGATGTCCGCCCCGAAATATGTTTTAACTCCCCTGATTTCATTTCTATAACGTTTGTCAATTAATATATAATCAATCTGGTTTCTTATTATGCGGTTTTGATTGTCGCCAGTTGCTTTTTATGTATATAATCTTCTTTTTGGTTGTTTAAACCAGGTGTTTGCGATCATTAGATTTCCTTCTTATCAAAATTGGACCAGTAATTCTCCTCTATCATTTCTTTGGCCTAAACCAAAGTTTCCTACTACGTCTTTGGTCCGCCCTTCACCTACTTTGGCATTAAAATCTCCCATAATAATGTTTACAGCATTTTTCTTTGTGATCTTCATTAGCTGTTTGATCTCTTGGTAGAATTCTCATAATTCTCTTTCTGGTTTTTCTGCTGTAGGAGCATATACTTGAATAAAGTTAATATTACGAGGAGTGTGGTATTAATTTGCAGCATAGCTACTCTATCACATATAGGTATAAAGTTCTTTATACATTTACAGCTTTTCTGGTCAACTATAAATGCCACTCCATTATATTGATAAGGATCGTCATTACCAGCATAGTATATTATATGGTTATCGATGTTTCCAGATCCATCTAACTTCACTAACTCCGAGAATGTTGACTCCCATTCTTTTCATTTCTCTTACGATGTTATGAGATTTTCCTGGCATAAAGAGAGATTTTGTATTCCAGGTTCCAATTTTTAACTTGTAATTTTTGTTTTTCACTTTCGGGTAGTTCCTAGCATTTGTCATGGGGATTCTTAGCACCCCTTGACCATCTAAGGTCTGCCACGGACTAGGGGCCTTTTGTTTTCCGTAACTTGCCATAGTTATAATATCTTGAGAATATTTAGTGTGTTGGTTTCTCCTTGCCTTATACACCGCAGTATTATAACCGATTAAACCTATATCTGATTGTCGCCCATAAGTATCTGATTCCAAGCCCATCTGTTTACTATTATAGGTATAACTGTTTTTTAAAAGTTTTATAGTAAATCACTTCAAATCTAAAACAATAGAAACATTTTATTAGCCCATTTTGAAAATGACTCTCTTAACAATATAGAATATTTTTAAATTGGAGTAATAAAAATTACTCAAATTAAGATTACACTAATAAAATTTACTCAAAATAAGAAATGTCAATTAAAATAAGAAATAATCAAATATCCAAATTCAAGTTAACTTTATAAACACATGAGGTAGTATTTTCAAAAAAAAAACTAATCAGTAAAAATTAAAGTTTTATGTATTAGCTCTGGCAGTCAACCTATTAAAGTTGACGTGTTTCGGCATTTCTATCTAATACTTTGCATTTCTGGAATCTTGATAAAGGGGCCTTTTTAAATAAACACAGTGGATGAATTTAGCTGTACATATTGAGATTGTTTCTCTTAGGTTATTACTAATCACATTTTAAAATGTTTAATATGACTTATATAATATCAACAGATCTTATTATCAATATCCTGCAAAGGAAATGTAACCGCGACACTTTGGTCAAACAAATACAATATTTCCATCTCATCACCTTATCTATTCACTTTTACGGAAATCAAACCAAACATTTCTTATTCTAAAATACACAAACAGTATTATTTATAAAATACTTCAGTACTTTCTTTCCAGCATAACGATGAATATCAGTAAAACTCTGTTGGTCTTCGTTCTTGTTTTCACTTTAATGTCGACAGTTTCGTCTTTGTTACTTCCAATTATGCATTGTCCCAGATGTTACATCAAGATACGAAATATGTGCAGGCGTATGTTTACTTCTAGTTGTATGGTATGGATAATGTTTTAATTATTATTATAACTTAACTATTTATTAAGTTTATTATAATGAACTATGTACGGTAGGATCTAGAATAGGTAATTAATAATTTGTAAAATGTCAAACTTTTTTAACCTTCCTACTCTCCCGAAGTAAATGTTATATTTTTTGTCTATGGGTACGGGTGGACCCAGTGGATAAAACTCATACCTGTTGTGAATTAAATTCAAATTTTTTTTTATTAATTCGCAAAAGCTTTACAAAAGATATTTGAATGATCAGGACAAATAATCCTCTTACATGCTTGACATCTTGTACGAGATTTTCTGTCTTTTTCCCATCTGCAGTCTTTACACCTTCCACGTTTTGGACTTTCATTTGCATTTTGTCTTGTTCCAGCTGCTGCATGTAAATTTATTTGGATTTTTGTGGAACGTTTGTTGTCATTCGGGTAGTTCGACATTTTTCTGTTAAATTATATATCAATTCTTTTATAAAAAGCCTTCTTTTATGTAGTTTGTTCCTATTATATTGAGGATTTACATGCATATATAACACATATGCGTTAATTACCGTCAAATCTAAAATATTATAAAATAAGCAAAGTGGCCACCTTTTGCAGGTACAAGCTGACGCTAATTTATATGTTGTATCTACACCTCCTTTGGTTCTATTGTATTCTAAAATAATGTCTGCTTTCTTATGTTCTTGCAATGACACCTGGTCTTCTAAATGCATCGAGAACAAAAGAAACAGATTTACCCTTGTTAGGACTATATGAATCTAAAGTCATATTCTTCTGAAACCCAAAAATTGATGATAGGGCTTCTTTACTTTTATTTGATAGAAATTCAACTGGAATAAAAGTTTTGTTCTTTCGTAATGTTCCAATTATTGTTAGTTTACTTTTTAATAATTTAGTCGCTAAATGGGAGTCAGTAAAAATAATTATCCGTGGTTATGTTTCGCCCAGAATTCTGAACATCTTTTTTATCTATCTATACAGCCCTTGCTGTCCAAGTTTGGACATAGGCCTCCTCTTCCTTCTTCCACGTCTCTATATTGTAGGCAGTTTGTATCCACTTAGGGCCTGCGTGTTTCTTCAAGTCATCTGACCATCGCATTTGTGGCTTTCATCTTTTTCGTTTATAACTATATGGTTTCCAGTGTATAATCATCTTATTCCCTCTGTCGTCTTTTTGTCTTATGGTATGTCCAGCGAACTTCCACTTAAGTTTTGCTATCTGCGTTAATACATCGGTCACTTTTGTTTTGTTGCGGATCCAAGTATTTGTTTTCTTGTCTGATAGCCTGATGTTCAGTATTTGTCTTTCCATGGATCTTTGGGTCTTTGCTATTTTCTCGATGTTTTCCTTTGTAAACGTCCAAGTTTGAGAACCGTAGGTGAGAACAGGAACTATACATTGGTTGAAGACTCTTGTTTTTAAATATTGGGGGTATTTTCTATTTTTTAGTATATAGGAAAGTTTTCCGAAGGATACCCAAGCCAACCTTATCCTTCTCTTTATTTCTCCGGTCTGATTTTCTTTATTTAATTTAATTAGTTGTCCCAAATATACATATTCTTTTACTTGTTCTACAGTTGTTTGTGCAATTGTAATTATTAATTCTTCTGGTTGGTAGGTCATAATTTTCGGTTCATTATATTCATTTGTGGACCTATTGTTGTTGATTCGCTATTTAATTCATCCA
Source organism: Diabrotica undecimpunctata (assembly GCF_040954645.1). Classification (NCBI taxonomy): domain Eukaryota; kingdom Metazoa; phylum Arthropoda; class Insecta; order Coleoptera; family Chrysomelidae; genus Diabrotica; species Diabrotica undecimpunctata. Next base: position 156,209,997 of record NC_092803.1, read on the forward strand.
TCATATTTTGCAATTCTTCCCTTTTATCTGTTATTAATATCATGTCGTCTGCATATCGTAAGTGATTCAAGTATTGGCCATTTATGTTAATACCCCGTTTTTCCCAATTATAGTTTCCTCATAACGTTTTCCAAAGCTTGATTGAATAGTTTAGGTGATATATTTTCACCCTGTCTGACTCGTCGCCGTATCTTAATGGGCTCCGTTTGTTCAACTATTTTGATGGATGCTGTTGCTTGATCATATATATTGGAAATTAAGTCCGTATATCTATAGTCTATTCTCCCATTTTGTAAAGACATCTTAACTGCCCAATGTTCCACCTTATCGAATACTTTTTCAAAGTCTACAAATGCCATATACATTGGGATTTGATATTCGGCCTTTTCAATTAATATTTTTATCTTTTACATCTTTTATAAGTCGTAAAACCACATTTCTGCCGTGACGTACGTCACGGTTTTGACATCAGATAAAAGCCATAATTTAATTCCATATTTCCCACGTGGTTTTGTTGGAATATACTGTTTGAAGGTACACTTAACTCTAAATGGTATAAGTTGTTCGTCGACAGTGGGGCTTTCATATGGAACAAACATTTTGGGAAGTTGTGCTACAAATAAATCAAAAAAATTTCTAATTGGAGCTAACTTGTCGTGCCTCCGTCGAACAGGTTTATCCTCTTTAATATCAAATCGCAAATCCATCTCTAAAAATGGACTTACCATCAGAATTGCTTCAAAGTTCCTGCAGAGATTCTCCGGAACCCTTATGAATACCAGTCAGAAGAAATAAACCTTGATTAAAAATGCAAAATTTTAAGTTAATTTATTTTGTAACTGTAATGAAAGTATTTACCTATAAAAGCTTTTAACTCTTCTCTTTTAACGTTCTCTGTTAGTTTCCACTATAGTATTCCACTTGGTACAGGATTTAGTATATTGATGGATATAAACAATATATAACGCAATTAGTAAAACCCACAAATTTAGTAAGAAAATATTGTAGTGTAGCACTTGAGCCCCCACTTACCTCACACGTGACTGAGGTCGTGGATATTTGTTCCAAATTGTCCCATCGCAAGCACTGTGTTTGTAAATCTGTAAATCTACTTTTTTAGAGAACCGTAGATACATGATCTTTTTCAGAAAATTCTTCATCTACTAACTCTTCATCGCTAGTGACGGTTTCTAAATTGGTAGATTCATCTTCATTTTCTGAATCTTCGTCAAGGATTTTTCGTAATTCCTCTTCCGTGAGTCCTCTCCTGGAGCTTATTTTTCAGCAAGCGCTTATTATTCTGTTTTTCACAAATGATTGTACACCACACTCTCAACTCTACACTTCAAGCGATAAAGTCTGGTGCAACACTAAAGATACTCTACAAACGCTTCCGAAAATAGAACACATAAAATCTAATCACCCTTCTCAGAAAAATAAACAAAACAAACATCACGTACATTTGGAAACACTTCTGGGTACAGGTGGACCCATAAACAACAGATGTGTTTCTTTTATTTCAAAGAAAACCAAACTGATATTTCAAAAAGCAAATACCTTAAATTGTATATAAACTTTATCTTAAGGATATCATGAAACATCATGTCTCAAATTTACGATATAATAAATATATAAACATTTGAATTTTACTACTGGGTCCAGGCATGCCCAGAGACAAGACAAAGGTTAAACAGTCTTGTTAGAATTTTGAGGCATATTTCTGGGACAACATTATATGATTACAGGTAATTACTTTAACTGTATACTCTAGGGAAGAAAGCAAGATTACACCGTGTTAAATTAAAATGATTAATAGATAACATGTTTATATATAAATATAAACAGACATCTTTCTACTAGGCGAGCGGCTTACCGCTAAAAAGACGCTTAGAAACGGAATATACCGACTAATTTTTTCTTTAAATTTCTAATGCGCCAAATCTTTTTTACTCGATTTTATATATTTTCCTAGGATCAAATTATTTTTTTTAAAATTTTTTTAAGTGGGCTGGCATTGTTATTAACCAATATCTTATAAATACAGTTTTACAGAATCACCTTGGAATTAAATTTTAGGCGTATCTCATCGAAATTATTAAACACATTTTTCTTTGGTAAGTTTTCAAAATATGCTTTCTTTTGGAATTATTTCTAATGTTTTGATGGAAAAATGCCTTAATTAGTGATTTTCTTGGATATTTTTTCTTAAAAACTACTGAATAAATTGCAATTCTACAAAAAGCTTTATAATCTTTAATCTTCAGGAACAAGTAAGAATATTTTCACAAGGATAAATAATTTATATATTTAAGCAATAAAACACTGAAAACTTTTGTTTTCAATACTTTCACAAATTTTATTATAATTAATTATCACTACAGCTATTTCATTAGAGTGCCTTTCTCAAGTGAAATATTTTTGTTATGCGTCTAACACTGTATAGTCTTTAACTTAATAAGTTGAGATGGGAGAATTGTTTCTCCCCCGTCCTGTGTAATTTCCATAGATTATAATAATGATAGCTTAAAGCGTTTATTTTAAATGTGAAAAATTTGTAATGGGTTATTAAAATAAGGATCTAATCTTACGCGAAGTACGTAAGTAGAATCTATTTTTCTAACATTGAAAGCCATTTTATGTTCTGCTATCCATTTGATTAAGATCCTATCCGTTTGACCAATGTAAGTTTTTGGGCAGTCGCCACATGTAAGTTTGTATATCCCACTTTTTAACTATATTTTCTGTTGGCTCTTGTTGTTCTTAATATATTTGCTTCAGTTGTAGTTTGTTCTGAAAGCTTGTGCTATTGCTTTCTTTTTTATGTGTTTGGCTATTTTTGATGATATATTGCCTGTATCTGTAATCGAGCAGAAAGTACTGTGTTTTTTCTCTGTGGATTGGAAGACTAATTTAAGGGCATTCTTCTGCAGTTTTTGGTTTATTGTCTGTTCGTTGTAGTCTTAGTTTACTGATATTTGTCTAATGATATTCAATTCTATCTCGAAGTTGTTTTTTAATATGGGAATTTCTATTAATCTATGTAACATGCTATGATAAGCTGCCAATTTATAGATAACTGTTTTTGAGTCTCATCATCATCATGAGTGGCTCGACAATCCGTTGTAGATCTTGGCATGCTCACAAAGAAGTCGCCACTCCTGTCGATTCCTAGTAACTTTCCCTTCATCTTCTGACCCTTAGAATCTGTAGGTCTTCTTCCTTATCATCAATTCATCTCCTTCGTGGTCGTCCTCTACTTTTTGTGCCCTCTGACATTCTAGCAAAGTGTCCAGACTATCTAAGTCTCTGCACTTTAACGAATTTCACAATATCTGGATCGGTGTTTAACTGATATAGTTTAAAGAATCTTCGACGTCATAGTCAATTTTCATTTACCGTCTCAAAAATCTTTCTAAGAATTTTTCTCCACGTTCACGTTTCAGCCCCATATATCAAAACCGGTCTTATTGAGGTCTTGTATATATTAAGCTTTACTGCACGTTTTATATTTTTATTTTTTTAACGTTTCTAGAGACCGTGAACAGTTCTGTTTGCTATTGCTATGCGTCTTTTTATTTCGTCGCTTGTCGTGTTTGTTGCATTTACTAGCGATCCAAGATATGTAAATTCGCTGACTTGCTCAAGGTTAATGTATGGTTGTTAATTTGAATTCTCTGTTGGGTATTTCGGGGGTTTTTAGAAATCAACATATATTTGGTTTTTTCCTCGTTAACCACAAGTCCTTATTTACTTGCCGCGTCCGCAAGCCTTGTAAAATACTGCAACATGTCTCTCATACTTCTGCCTACTATAACTATATCGTCAGAGAATGCGAGAATTTGCGTCGATCTGTTAAACATAGTTCCATTAATTCTAATATTTAATTGTCTGATTGCTTTTCCAGGGCAATATTAAAAAGGAGACACGTCAGCGCGCCACCCTGTCTTAGACCATTGTTAATGTCAAAGAACGTTTTCTCCTTCAATTCTAACGCATGAGCTTACGTTTTGCATTATTAGTTGGGTCAACTTAACTAACTTAGGTGGGATCCCAAAGTCTATCATTGCATTATATAATGCAGTTCTTTTCACATTGTCATAAATTGTTTCGAAGTCGACGAAGAGATGGTGTATATGGTGGTTCTAGTGAAATTTCTAGAATCTGCCCATGTTCTTTAATTTCATGTGTAGTTGACTTTCCAGCAGTAATTTAGCATTAATATTGACCAACAATATCCTTTGTAAAATGTTTAAATCTTTCAAACAAAAAATTGCCGAAGATTTTGTACGCAGATGCTAACAGAGTAATGCCTCTATAGTTCTTACACTCCAGTTGATCACACTTTTTATAAAACGGACATATTATTCCCTTTAGCCACTCTTCTGGTACCAATTTATTCTGCCACATAAGTACTAGTAGTTTATGGATTGCTGCAAACAGTTGATCACCACCTTTTTTTATACATTTCCGAACAGATTTTATCAATTCCTGGGACTTTATTTTATTTGAGTTTTAGGATGGTATTTGACACTTCTTCTCTTGTTGGGTCTTTGCTGTGTAATTGACGTTGTAGATTTTGTTGATTTTCTATGTTGTAACCTCCTTCAATATCGTTCATATTTAGATGTTCGCTGAAATGTTGTGCCCATCTGTTAAGAACTGAGTTTTTATCATGTAGATGTCTGTGTTTTCAAGTCTGATAATGTTTACATCTAGGAAATTTATGGATTGTTTCTGCTCTTTTTCTATTGTAAATTTAATATGACTATGAAGTGAATAAGACTCTGTCACGTTATCCGTAAGGATTCCTGTAAAGCATACGAATATATCGTTCACGTATCTTCACCAATATAAAAAATCATGGGTAATCCTTTCAGCCCATTAATATTCGATATTTCATTAAGAAACTAAGAAACCAAGTATATGGTTTTCAGTAAGAACATGACACAACCAGCACACATTAGTATAAACAGCATTCAAATTAAAAAAGTATCAAGTTACAAATACTTGGGTACTTCAATAAACGAAACTGGAGACCAAAACAATGAAATAAAAAGACGTATCGAAATTGCCAGGGCCACTTTCATAAAGATGAGGAAATTCTTCTGCAACAGAGATATAAGCATCCCTCTCCGATTAAGAATGCTAAGGAGCTACGTATTTAACACGCTATTATACGGTGTAGAGACCTGGACTCTCCAGCAGAACAATATAAAAAATATTGACAGTTTCGAGATGTGGTGCTATCGTCGAATGCTGAAGATAAGTTGGGTTGAAAGAGTTACAAACTTTGAAGTAATGTGAAGGATAGGAAAAGACCCAGAAATTTTGTCAACGATCAAACGAAGAAAACTCAAATATTTGGGTCACCTGATGAGAGGACATAAATACGCATTACTTATATGCCATATAATGCAAGGAAAAATAGAAGCAAAACGCAATCCAGGCCGTAGAAGAATGTCATGGTTGCGTAATTTGAGAGTGGTTTGGCTGTACCACTAATGAACTCTTTAGGTTAGCTGTAAACAAGGTCAGGATAGCCTTGATGATTTCCAATCTCCGATAGGAGTGGCACAAGAAGAAGAAGAAGAAGAAAATTACATTAAGCAGAGGCACAAAAGTCAAACTTACCAAATATTTTAAAGGCAAAAACTTTTGATCAGTATGTGCTGCTTGTACTGAGCTATGCAGCTGAAACATGGGATTTTAACAACAGCATAGTCCACAGACTCCAAGTGACCCAGAGAGCTATGGAACAGAGACTGCTCAATATTAAACTCACCGATCGCAAGTCCAATAAAGAAATAAGAAGAAGAACAAAAGCTACAGATTTAATCCAAAAGATTGCCAACAAAAAAAGTAGAGGCAAACCTCAAATCAGATGGACTGATGACATCAAGCGAATAGCTGTTCACGAATGGATGCAAAAAACAACAAACAGAAATGAATTGACATACCTAAGAGGGGCTTACGTCCGACGATGGATGAAATAGCTATTGATGGTGATGATTTCTAACATATTAGAATTTATAAATAATATTAGTAATATTTTACATTGTGTTATTGTTTTTCAATCAGAATTATGGACACACGTAGTGTGTCAAGTTTAACAAACTACTTGAGCGCAATTGCAAACTATATGTTTGCAAATAATCTAAGCCTTGCCTTGTTTACTATTTCCACAACAAAGCTACCTACTGATAGATAGGTGTTATGATATAAAAAGAGTAGACGAGAAATAAGGGAAAAATAATATTAGTTCGTTAGTCAATCATAATAGTTTATTTATTCGACGTGTAATTATAGTTACGCGTAAGCCGTAATTAATATATTAATTAAATAATGTCATCGATACGCTATTCCGTGTATATATAATTAACCAATAAACGAGATACATTACAGTTTAATATATTGATCAACCTCTTCCAAGTCAAGATGTAGTTCAATATGTAACATCGCCAGGAGACGATGATGTATCCAGTTATGCATCCAGATTAATACCTCCATTTATTTTGAATTTAAACTTGCTTAGAATAAATATATGATAACTAGAAACGAATTGATCGAGAGTAGTAAATCTATGTGAAGAACTGCTATTTCGTGACGTGACGTTTTTACGTGGCGCTTGTCTCGTGACGCTCTCCTCAGCATTTTTCTAAAGAAAAAAAAGTTTCGCTTTAATAACTTCATATCTTCCAACTTTTTATTAAATGGTTTTATTTTTACATTTGTTGGATAGATGGATGAATGTATTTTTTTTGACAAACAATATTTAAATAAATTAACGTATTTTTTGCCTATTAAATCTCTTTTCTGTTTTAGAACCATGGAAGAAGATTCGAAGACTACAAATAGTAGTCGGAGACTACAAAGAATTATATAAGAAAAATGTCAAACCACATGTATATGTATGCTAAGCATATTAATAAATTATTATTCTTGTAGAAACATATACTTGTTTTTATTTATTTTAAAAAGCACCCGACACTTCTTAGGTAAAAGAGGTTTCAGTTAAATTGACTGAAATTTGGCAGATCATGGCAGGTATATTTGGTCATTCTGATCAAAAATTTTTATTGTCCCAAGTCTAAGAAATCAATTGTTTTGGAGTTACAGATTTTTAAACTGTCAATTTTTAGTACCTTTGAATAATACATATTTTATGGTATACAGAATGTTAGTAAATAAATATAAGGGGATGATTCTGCATGAAAAAATAAAGACAGTTTGCTGTAAAAACGCATGTCCTCAAACGCTTCGTTTTCTGAAATACGAAGTGTTGACATTTTTCTTAGAAAATGATTTATTTCTTGCTCTAAAACCTGTTGAAATAAGCAAATGGAATTTGGTGAATTTTAGGAAGTAGTTATTGCGTATTTTTTACCATAAAATTAAGAATTTTATATTTATCATTCGCACACGGGTAATGGTCTCAATTTTTTTAAATGGTACTCCACTAAGATATTCCTAATTAAAAATCATTTTTGAATTTTTTGTTTAATTCGTGACAACAAAACTTTCTTACTTCTGTTCATATGTGGCACCGTTTTTATGCAAAAAAAATAATACATCTTAAGATGTGTGTTTTATTTCTTTAATACATTCTCAAGAACTAATACTAATACAATAACATTATACCAAAGCAATAACCGTAGCAGAAAGTATCACTAATGCAATTTTAAATAGGCGTAAAACTACAAAAAAATGTTCAAAATGACCTCCCTGAAACGTAACACATTATTCAACTCAGCCTTATTAGTTAGGACCCCCTTAAGCTAGCGAGCACACATAAGCGGAATCCAATTGAACCTACACCATATTTTTTCACCAATTTTTCTCTAATATATTACTACCCTAATAATTTTTCACCACCTAACCACCCTTAAGGGGAGTGATTCTGCTGGCTTAAGGTTCAAGCTAGCAGAATTAAAAAAAATCTTTTTGTCCATGTCATAGCTTTTTTTACTAATTTATTACTAACCCGATAATTTTTTACTCCCAAACCTACCCCTAATGGGAGCGATTCCGCAAGCCTAATATTCAAGCTAACAAAATTCCAAAAAAGAATATTTATAATATACCACAGTGTTCTGTTAGGTTTCTACAAATTTATTACCACCTTAGTAATTATTCACCCCTCAACTACCCCTTATGAGAGATCAATGATTCTGTTAAGTTACAATTTAAAGAAAAAAATTCTTCACCGTCCTCCACTTATAACTGAAATGAAAAAGTGTTCTGTTTAACCCTGATAATTTTTTAGCCTTAAACCAATCTTATTTGGAAACGTTTCCGTTAGCTTAATATTCGAGCCAGTGGATTTAAAAAGAAAAATATTAAAATACCACATTGTTTTGCTAGGTCCTTACGAATTTATTACCACTCTAGTAATTTTTTACCCAACTACTAACTCTTAGAGGAAGTCAATAATTTTGCTTATTTACTTTACTTATTTATAATCGGTTCACAATTTGTCGATAGCTCACTACAAGTTTAACCCTAATTTGAGAAAACGTTAAGCCCCCTCTCTAGATGTTTGGGCCATAAGTGGATGCTGCCAATAACGTCGAATCTTCCTTCTCCGACGATAGTACCAATACAACACGACATCGTCCATCCTTGTAGAATAGCGGCGTATACACTTCGAGTTTTATGTTTATATCGCATCCAGTTATGACGGATCCGTTGAACGTTATAAGGTGCCTATGTGTACAGAGCATAAATTTATGACGTACCTATCCGTTAAAAAGGAACCAGTAAAACGGACTCCCATGTGTTAACGGGCCGTTAAGAGTGGTTTGGTGGTGAAAAATTATTGGGGTGGTAATAAATTAGTAAAAAATGGGAAAAAAATTCATGTGTCTCCGATAGCTTAAGGGTCCTTTATTGGTTCTCGTATTCGTGGAACTATTCCTGGGGTATTTCTTGTTCACTTGGGTAAAAATTATTAAAACAGAAAAAACAAAAACACACTTATTTTAAACTTATATTATTGCTTATTCCCAACAAAATTAATAATTTATATATTATTATTTAAATTTTAAAAATACAGGAAACATAGTAAATGAGGTTTGCGCTAGTCCACCTAGAGTTCCACTTCTTTTTGCACTTTTTATTCCAATCAAAGCTATTTTTAAACAGCCAACATTATATTCTTCAGTTAACAATAATTTCTAGATAATCAAATATTATGTAAAATTGAAAAACGAAACGTTTACCCTCTTTAAGTTTTTTTTTAAAGCAATATTGAAAATAAATAGTGAAAGTATATAAATAGTACTAATAGTACTAAATATTGGCCCAGAAGCAACAATTTTCAATTATTTTCAGAGTTTGTTAAATAAAAAATTAAGCACAAGGTTTGCGATTATGGCATATTGTAATTATTGATACAAGGTACATTCTGAAGTGATTTCAGCAAAAAATAGACTCTCATGGAGGAAAATGTCTAATTCAAAACAGATCCGGACTGGACTATATGTCATTTACGATTTTTTTTTGATAACTTTATAGTATTTGTAGATATTTATTATCAACGTATTTACTTACCTTTTATAATACATTTAAATGTTCTCCAACTGTATAATACTATATTATATTGAGTAATAGTAATAAAAAATACAAGTAGGTTTAAATTGTTTAATTAATTGTATTTGATATTTTATACAACCAACAATTAATATTATCTAAATGTTATTTACAAATATTCTACAAAAAGATATTTACATTATTTACAATAAAATATTTAAATTTTAAAATTAATTTTCACTACTGTACAAAAAAAACTTACGATAATTTTTGTTACAACTTGCTTTGATTAAACTTGAATCAGTAGGTTTTGTAGACAGTATGTCAGAAAGTAGAAGATCAGAAAAAATAAGGTAATTATAAAACACAAAAAGAGAAGAAATATAATATGAAATGCCAAGAGCTTAAAGTATTCATTAGACATACATTTAGCATTTGAAACATATTTATTGCTAAAATGTATATTCAAATTAAAGAAAAATTATATTTCATACAAAAAATAATCTATTGGAAGCATATACAGGGTGGTCCTTAAGTAATTGTACAAACAGATACCGTAGATTCTGCACTTTAAAATATTACAATTTAAACCAACTTTCTTTAATAAAATGTTGATATAAAGAAAGATATAGGGTGTTAAAGTGGAAATTTAAAATTTTATTTTTCGCTATAACTTTTACGTTTGTGAATATTTTTAGACAAAAATTTACAATTAAATGCTTTTGAGTAGGATAAATTATAATTTTATACATACTTTAATGTAACTGATAGAGGGCGCCACATATGTCACAGGTGTGACATAAATTTGCGCTTAACTTTTTTGCTCTTCAAAATAGCTCTATTTGTGTTAAAAAATATTAAAGATACATTATTTTTACAAAGAAAAGGTATACTTGTGAATAATTTCAAAATTCAACCGTTTTCGAGATAATCGCATTTTATAAGTCAGCTGCATAATAATATTTTTGCGGTAAAGCACTGAATATCTGTAGATAAGCATACTTCATAGTTTATTCCTATTAAAAGAACTCAAAGATGATAAGGTTACATCACAAAATGCTTTGTTATGGCTGCTAAATGTCTTATTGGAGAAAATATTCTTTATCTTCTTCTTTAGGTACCGTGTCCGTATTCAGACGTTGGCCGTCATTATGTTTACAATTTCCCTTTCCTATCGCTTCTTAAGTTTCTATACTGGCGTTGCATTACTTTTTCTCTATTGTAAAATGCTGAAAATCCAAAATATGTGGTTTATGCAAGATGGCATATCTCCACATTCTAGAGAGAGAGCAGTGAGAACATACTTAAATACAACTTTTTTGAATTGGTCGTGGTAGTCATAATCCTTGGCAATGTGGTGAGATATTGATATAATTATTTAATTCATAAAAAATCCCCAAAGAATACTTATTATTCATTACACAGTAAATACACAGGCAATTCAGTTTAGCATAATATTAGTTTGTTAGTAAACCATATTAGTCCATTTGTCCCAGATAATTAATAGATAAATAATTATTGTCATCGATAGGTTATTCCGTGTGTATATAAATAACAAATGAACGAAATACATCACAGTTTAATACATTATTTAACCTCTGCGACAAATAAGATGTAGTTCCATAATATACCATAAGATTTGGATATATAACCAAAAGAATATATTCATGCATTATACCTTATAGCTACCACGTAGCCCAGAATTTAATCCGCTTGATTTTGGTGTACGGGGCACATTAAATCAACGTGTTTATAAGAATCCCATAAAAATTCGCAAACAACTATGGGAAGAATTAAATACTGCAGAAGTTTCTGTAGAACCAATGATGCTGTTTAATATGAGACGATCTTTTATGGATATATTGACAAATGAATTAAAGAAAATGTTGGACATACCAAACACTTACTTTGACAAAAAATTATGTTATTTAGTTTAAGTATTTCTTAATTTTGTTTGTTAACAAAATGTTTTGATTATGACTCTAATTTAACATAAAATGTAAAATGTTTGATGTAAAATCCTATTATTATGTTATTTTTTCAAATCCTATTATTAAATATCCTGCTAATATATTTATTTTATTTAATATTTTGTTAGCTATTAACTTTAGTTAAAGGTATTTTATACCAAAATTCAGTATTACCAATATACCAAAGTATTAATGTTTTTGTCTATTTTTTCTTCGTTGCCTGGAGTAATTGCCTTAAATCAGAATTATGCAGCTGATTTGTAAAATGCGATTATCTCGAAAACTGTTGAGTTTTGAAGTTATTAATAAGTATACCTTTTTTTTTTGTTAAAATAATGTATCTTTAATATTTTTTGTCACAAATACAGGTAAGTTAAAGAGCAAAAAAGTTAAGTGCAAATTTATTCCACCTATGTGGCATATATGACGCCCTTTAGCTACATCAAAGCGTGCATCAAATTATAGTTTCTCATATTTAAAAGTACCAAGTAGTAAATTTTTATACATAAATATTTACAAACATGAAAATTATAGCGAAAAATATAACTTTAAATTTGCACTTTAACACCCTGTATCTTTCTTATTATCAACATTTTATTAAAGCAATTTGGCTTAAATCGTAATATTTTAAAGTGTAGAATCTACTGTTTCTTTTTGTACAATTACTTAAGGACCATCCTGCATAATCCAGTCGTCGGAGACTCTCAAGATGCCACTCAACCTCTAAAAATCATACAAACGATCTGAATTTTGCCGAGAATATTAATTTTGTGACCCCATAAAAGGTGCAAAAAGTGTACCACTTTTACCTTCTTCGTAGGGGGCAAAAACACAAAAAATCGATTTACCAAAAATCTGTACGCCAAAGAAAAAAATGTAGCTGAGATAATTTTAAACAAATATGTTTATTATTACTTTTTGTGTAGAATAAACCGTTCTCTTAGAAACAACGTGAAGCGACCGTCGATTTTGAATGTTAGCTATGGTTTTAAAGGTAGAGAGTTCAGCTTTCGTATTTAGTTTTTGTATTTTGCTGCAAGTAAATTTAGATTTTATAAAAGTGGTAAATAAATAAACTATTTTTGCCATTTTTTATGATTCGCATGAGATCAATGCAATCTATACCTTTTAGTGACTGGCCACTATAAAGTATCGATAACTAGAGCCTAAACTTTAAAACCTATAGCATGAAATTTTAGTTTTGAGTTTTGGCAACATATTTGACGCATTTGAAATATGCTTAAAAAAGGCTGGATTTAAACTTTTACATAACAAACAATCTAAAACGTTAAAAATTTTTTTGTCAAAAAAGCTAGTACGATTTTCAAAAGAACCAAACTTCTGCTATAAACTACTTCCAAAACCGTCTTCTTGGAGGCAATTCCCGTGCCGTGCGATCGTTTGAAATATAAAACACTAAATTCTGCGTTTATTTTCATATTTTAAATGCTTCATATTTATTGCCACAACTCAAAATTAAAATTTGATATCATAGGTTTTAACGATTGATCTCTAAAAATGGAAATTTTACTACCACTGGTCAATGAAAGTGATCAGTTTATTTATTTAACGTCTTTATAAAAACTGAGTTTTTTCGCAGCAAAATACAAAAACTGCATACGTAAGCTGCACTCTTTACCTTTAAAACGCATTGTTTTTGGTCGATAGGACACTTAGATCAAAAGATATTAAATTTTTACCGTTGAGCTGATACAAATTTTATTGAACATTGGTTCAACAAAAATTGGTCTTGACGCTTGCGCATTGGTATCATTATTGTTTTGACTTTGACATTTATTTGTTGACTTGTTGATATAAATTAGCGGTTGATTCATTTTGGTAGCTGCTTCATTTTTTAGTCTGTGGTGTTTCATTTATGTAGATTTATTTAGATAAAGTTTACAAAATAATTTAACTGCTCAGCAGATGTCTTTTTCTTTGGGGTTCTGGTTGCTATTTTGTATTCTTGTAACGAACTTACTTTTTTAACTTAACCAAGACAAATCAAAACTACTTGACGACAAGCTTGAAATATAATCTTCTTTTTTGATGAATTTTTCGCACGCACTAGCCTTTCCAGTAACTTAACGTCACACAACACTTATTTTTCTTTTTAGTGCAGGGTTGCCACCAACTTCTGAGCGCGTCAAGTAGAAGTTGGTTTTTTCGATTTACACCGATTACGATGTGAGTTACGGAATGCCAATCCAAACACAAAAATGACGCGATAGATATTCAACATTCCCATTTCGGGTAATTACGATTCGACTTTTCGTCATTTCTATTCGATTTGTTAAAAGTTACAGAATAGATCTGATTATCTCAGCTACATTTATCATTTGAAACATTTTTTTCTACGGGGAACAGACTATTGATAAATCGATTGTCGAAGTGGTAAACTTTTTTGCATCTTTTTTGGGGCCCCAAAATTAATATCCTTGGCAAAATTCAGCTTGTTCGTATTTTCGATTTTTAGGGGTCAACTCTCTAACGACTGTACTAATTAGTATCCATTAAATGATTTTGACAAACTAAAAAACATGTAACATCTCAAAAATCAAATATCAAGATTGATGTTATTAAACAAAACAATTAATTAGGAAGAGTTTTAATAGAAAACAGGCGAAGCCACTTTAAAATGTATCTTTTGAAACTTATGTATGTTAAATATTCGGCATAAAATGGATGAACGATTGAAACTAACAGCAGTAGCAACATTTAATAATTAATATAATTAATCAAATCGTAGGAAACAGTTAGACAGAATGGTAATCAACTAGAAACATAGATGGTATATGAAACTCTAGTTTCAGAGTCAATAACTGGGTGAGACAAGTCTGCATACTAAGCCCAATTTTATTCAACATACATGGTAAACTGATAATGCAAAAAGATACTGAAAGTTAATATGGTGGCGTCACTATCGGCGGGAACAAGTTTTACACCTTCTGATATGCAAATAATACAACTATATTCACTATATCCGAAGTTGAACTGATTCACCTGCTACAACGGATTGAAGAAATAAGCTGAACGATGGGTCTTAAAGTAAATAAAGACAAAACAGAGCTAACAACAATCAAAAAATATCTAACGTTAATAAACAATATCGCTGTTGTAGATGTATTTGTGTATCTGGGTTTTTGGGAACTTACAAAGAGGGTTGTACCAAAAAAATAAAGGGCTGGTTAGCAGTTAAAAAAAGGTCTGTGACAAAATTACTAAAAAATTTAAAAAGGCATGAAATCACTATCGACTCAAAAATGAGACAGGTAACAAGTCTAGTTTTTGTAGTTTTCACTTATGCATCGGAATGCTGTATCCTTATGGAGAAAGATCTGGAGGCGAATACTAATAATATCACGGGTAGCTGAAGAACAAATGAATCTTTGCTAAATCAGACATAAAGAAAAGACTAAGATTGCAAATATTAGAACAAATAATAGGCTATTTCGGACGCGTATTTCGAAAAATGGTCTTGAAACACTTACTATCCAGGGCAATGTAGAAGGCAGAAGAAATCAACGTAGATTACCCAAACCATATATGAACCAAATTGTTGCCGCTTTTGGTGTTTGACTGTTAGAATGTGGTAGAATAACAGACGATGGAGAGAAATGGAGAAACGTTAAAAAATCAGCTAGTAGTTTCATAATACCACGATACCTGCATCAAGTTTAAGAGTAAGAAGAAGAAGAAGAGGTGAGGCCTTGCATGGGAATTAGCGAAAGAATTAAGTCGGACAATAAACGTATAATACAATGAGAGATGAGGTCTTATGTCCGAATGACGCTGGATCATTGTTCCATGCAAGACGTACGTAAGATGCTAGAAAACCAAAACAAACAAACAACAGAAAAACTAACTATTTTATAGTTATCGGATAAGATATTTACTTGATAAAGAATATTAAGGCAAAAGGACCTAATAAAATACCTTTGAAAAGCTCTAGGAGAGGAAGGAAGGCTGTTTTGTGGCAAATGATGAGTAAGATATATGAGGAAGAAAGGATGCACAATACATGGAGACAGAAAAGATCATCATCTGCAGACAGAGAAGATAAAATTGATCATCAACTGCAGACGAAAAATATAAAATTATTAGGAATCAAATTCACTTCATTTTGCTCAATAACAACTTGGAGAAGTAGATAAAACCTACTAAAACATAACCTAGAGTAATCTTCATTGTGATCACAATCCAGTTATAATGTATTTTAGGCTAAAAAGATTTCTGAAAGTTAAAAGGGAAAAGTGACAAAAAAATAGACATTTCACAACAGAGGAACCCTAAAAGAAAAAATAAAATAAGTATCAAGGTTGAGAAAGAAATACACGCTAAAACACTTAATACAGACTGACGCTGAAGTAACATGGACTGCTGTAAAAAATAAAATAACAAAAATATAAGAAGAAGACATCGTGTTCACGAAAAACAACAGAAAACAAGAATGGATAATGCAAGAAATCACAGACCTTATGGACGTAAGACAAAAACATAAAACAAACCCAATAGAATACAAACGAATTAATAGAATCATTAAAAAAATGCAGAGAAGCTACAGAAAACTGGATACCAAGAAAATGACTAAAAATTGAATAACTTAAGGAAAGATACGATACCTTTAATGTCCATAAGAAAGTGAAAGAAAGGACAGGTAGACACAGAAAGAGTGCCATTGAATGCCTTTGAGATGTAGGTATACAGACGGATGCTGACAATTCAATGTGTACAAAAAGTTAACAACGATTAGGTACTTTGACGCATGAGTAAACAGAAAAACTACTAAGCATAATCAAAAAGATGAAAATACGATACTTGGGTCATGTGTTGAATTAAAAAAGATATAAATTATTTCAAATCATATTGGAAGGTAAAGTAAAGGCCAAAAGATCAGTTGAAAGACGCCAAAATTCTTGGCTGAAAGACCTGAGGAGATAATTTGACCGATCATCTTTCGTGCAGTAGCTTCCAAAGCCAATTGTCATTTATATCGTTAACATTTGAAAGAAGACGGCGCAATAAAAAGAAGAAATGCATGGAGAAAGTTGTGATGGTATTATTGTATAAAGATAAAGTAGATATATAGGACTATCAGAACTGTAGAGGGATAAAAGTAATGTTGAACAGAATGAAAATTTGGGAGAGAACTATAGAGTGAAGTTTAAGGGGAGAGACATCAATAGGAGAAGAACAGTTAAGAGAAGAAAGGATAGCCCCATTTGGTATTTATAGATCTTGAGAAGGCGTACCATACAGTTTCTAGACAAGAGCTATGAAGATGCATAAGAGAGAAATGGGTTACTGAGAGGTACGTAAGGCTCGTGAAGGATATGTATGAGGAAGCGTACACCAAAGTAAGGACTTGTGTTGGATTGACCGAAAGATTTCCAGCGACGTTTCTTTTGAATCAAGGCTTTTTACTGAGTCATTACCTGTTTAATCTTGTTCTAGATATACTGACAGAGAAGGTAAGATGGCGTGTTGGTAGATGAGAGCAAAGAAACGTTGGAGTAGAAGTTAAAGGGGGAGAACTTAGCAGGTCGAAAACGGTGTATATGTGGTTGTTATAAACAGAAATGGTTGGGGACATCAAATTGCTTAAAATACTAGGACGAGTAGGTGAATTTAAATAATTTGGCTCCTACATAATGGAAAATAAGACACTAGATCAAATAATTGCTTGCAGGATACAGGCTGGTTGGTTTAGTTGGAAGCAAATAACCGGATATTCTGTGATCAAAAAATCTGGGAAAGATTAAAAGAAAAGATATAAAAGAGTGTGATGAGGTCTGCGTTGGTGTACGGTGGTCAAGTGTGGCCTGTAAGGAATATTTAGGAAAAGAAGATGAAGGTAGCTAAAATGAAAATGTTACGATGGATTTTGGGTAAGACTAAAAGGGACAGGATTAGGAGTAACATGATTAGGGAAAGAGCTGAAGTGGCTACAGTCTCAAAAATATTTAAGAAAAAAGACTGCAATGGTTTGGTTACGTCACAGGTAGAAATAAAAATTATGTGGGACAAACAACACAACTGTTAGAAGTGGATAAAAAGAGAGGTAAAGGAAAACCGAGGAGAAGATGAAAGTTCTGTGCGGTAGAGGACTTGAGAGAGAAAGGTTTAGGTGAAGAAGACACGATGGTCAGAAATGAGTGACAACGAAGGGTAAGAAACAGTGACCCCTGAGAAGGAAAAAGGTGGGAAAGAACAAGAAGATAAGATATTTAATTTTTTTTGGTTATAGATAATTTATACCCTGAATTTGTTTTTACTGACATAATAGAGAAATTAGACTAAGTGTGCTTATCAACGAAGTTATAATTAACATCTTAAGATATTTAGAAAATAACAAATCAGATGCAGAATTAGGTAGGCAGGATAAGATTTTTTAATTAAATAAACAATAAATCAATTTGTTTTGTCGGACGTTTTATGGACCGCAAAGAAAAGTTTATTAATGGTAAAAAATATCAATTATTGAATATAAAAATCTAAAACAGATAGAAATAGAACAATAAATATATAAAACAAGTTAACAATGGAGACAGTATTATATCTGCAGACACAGAAGAATAATGTAAGGATGATAACAATATTGAAATTACAAAAGAAAAATCAAGCACAAACTATGAAAAAATGAAAAAAGAAAAAAAAAATAGAAAAGCTCCTCTGGTATACCACCGCAATGGGCGTACGTTAGGCAATGAATAATTATAATTAATTATTATGTTAATTTTTTAATCGCCAGTTCAACATGGTTTTGTGAAATTCGTCGTTTTCGGAACCAACTTTTCTTCAACAATGTCAATAAATATTAACGGCATGTCTAAAGATGGAGAAATTTTACTATGTGTGCTAAACACATACATGAAATGTTTCTAATGCAGGAAATACATTCACACAAACTCGGGAGATTCGGTATAAAGGTGATCGCTGAAAGACCACATGATAAATATGGAAGAGCAATCTTTGCTCAACCTGGGTTAAACATAACATCATTTACTGTCAGTGAACTCATCAACATAGAAGTTATTACTATCTGCACACCAAGCTTTTTTTTGATTTCTGTAAATTGCTTACAATATAATCAAAAAGTGCTACATGTAAAAACTACATTTTCAGACTTTCACCTTTATTTTTAAAAAATTGGACCGATCTGACAATACCTCAGTACGTATTTTTCATTAAGTATGCTCTCCCTATGGCTTAAAATAATCAGATACCTGCAATATATTTTTAACATGTTCCTTTTTCTAGACTGTGATATATTGATTTTATTATTTGTCAATAGCAAATGAAAAAAAAATCCTGGAAAAAAATACTGGATAAAAAAGTTTTTTTTATCCAGTAGGGTGTACACATTATATAACTAATCAATAATATTCCAACATTTAGGAATTTATGGGACCGATCCATGGAAAATAAATAAATAAATAAATACAAAGTTCGCACTGAATATTTTATATTTTTTGGAAATAAACCAAAATAATTGCAATTAAAATTGAATTTCAATTAATAAGTTTGAAATGTAATTTGCTTTATTTACCAACACAAGAGCTGTTTGTTTAGTTATCCTCTTTCTACTATCCGTTGCTGAGAATTGCCATATTTACAAGATATTTTATAAATGCAGTTCTTCGTTATTTTTTGTTTATTTTTGTGCATTTTTTTCTTTTCTGGTAGCCAAATAGCTTAAAGCACATCTTCTATGCACTCAGAATATCCAATGAGTACCATATATTTTTATAGTCACTTTATGGTCCAAATGTGCTTGCCGAACTCGATTTAGTGCCTCTCGGTTATAAAGAAAGGTCCAAGCCGGTTATGATTACCAATACTTTCCTGTTTTCGCAGTACTTTAGCCTTATTAGCACCTATACATTCAATATAAATTTTGCATATGCTTGACCTCATATATTTTCTCAGTGATAATTGTGCTAAGGTTTACCAGGGTAAGTGGAAATTTGGGGTAAGTGGAAACCGTGAGTTTTAAAAATATATATTTAAATGCGTACTTTATCCGCCATCTATTGAGAAATAGCTTAAAGAACCGCGTACATATTATAGAATACCAAAGAATATAGACGCTTATATTATAAGCGTCTATATTCTTTGAGAATACATTTATATTACAGAATTTCTCCGCTGCTACAAATAGTGAACTTAGTGAATGTCATTGCAGTTTCGTCGTTATTAAACTACGCCATTACGCATACAATTTTATACCTGTATTAAGAATCATTGTCAGGCATTTGATTCAATTAAAAGGAACGGAGTAATGATAGCACTTAAAAAATTAAAAATTCCACATAAACTCAGAAAATTAATAGAAATGACAATGAGAACTACAAAAATAAGCATATAGACACAAACATGAGAGACAAAGAAATTCACTATAAATAAAGGGATGAAACAAGGAGACGCCTTATCAACAACGCTATTTAATCTAGCATTAGAATATGTACTACGAAATATAAATAAAGGAAATCTCAGAACAAGAGGTGGTCAAATAATTGCTTATGCAGACGATATTGCTATTATTGCAAAGAACAGGAAAATAATGAAAGAAATGCTAGAAGAAATAAGAGAGAAAGGGGAGGTAATGGGACTAAGATTAAATCAAGAAAAGACAAAAATATTAAGATTAGGAAAAAAGCCAATGAAAGAAAAAATCAAAACAGGAAGTTCTGAGTTTGAAGAAGTAGAATACTTCAAATACCTAGGAGTTACAATAAGCAAATCCGGAGAAAGGAAGTCCGAAATAAAAGAAAAAATTTAAGCAGCGAATAAAGCTTATTTTGCAAACAAAAGATTACTTAAAAGCAAAACACTGACTAAGAAAACTAAAATGAACATTTATAACACCAATAGGCCAATATTATTATATGCAGGAGAAACAATGACGATGGTTAAAAAAGATGAAGAAGACTTATTAGAGAGAAAGATTATGAGAACCATACTAGGACCAATCTGAACAGAGCAAAAAGAATATAGAAGCAGAACAAATGCAGAGATTAAGGAAGAACTTAAGGAAGACATCCTGACTGAAATAAAGCAATACCGAGTTAGATGATTAGGTCACATTTGGCAAGCAGGAGATGAGGCAGTGACATACGCAATGATAGAATGGAATCCAGGAGAAAGAAAGAGAAGTGGAAAACCAAGATCAAGGTGGCTGCAAGAAGTTGAAGATGACCTCCAAAGGGCAGGAGTCAGAGAATGGAAATGAACAACTAGAAAGAGGAAAAAATGGAGAGATATTGTCAAGAAGATAATATAAACAAAAGGGACTGATCCCACCAAGAAATAGGATCTAGAAAGCATTCGCGGTTTAACCGCAAATTATAAGAATCATTGTTGATTTTAAAAATAGTGAATTTAGCGTTGTGTTTTGGGTGGTAATTATTTGTTTAGCCTTATATTGTGTTTAATAAGATTTGTAACATTTTATAACAATATTAATATAACTTAATAGGTTCCCCTTGCCACAGGGTTTTTACACATTTGGGGCAAGTGAAAATCATAACAAAGGGGCAAGTAAATATTAATGTTTTAATTTATTCTATTTATTTGTTCCTTTCTAAAGTCCTATATTAACTGTAAGCTGAAAAAAATTTCAATATAAAAAAGTTTTTCGAAAGTTTTTTGTTAAAGGCTGCAATGGTTCGAAACTTCATTCCAAAAAGTATCTCCATGGATTATACCTATGATCAGCTGGATGCGGCCGTAGTAGCAGTAAGAAGCAAGGTGATGACGCTATATCGAGCATAAAAACATTGCGTACCTAAACCTACTATACATAAAAGAGTTCATGAAAAAGGGTCGTTAAAAGTTATACTAGCGGAAGGCCTACAGCTATACCTCGAGAAATTAAGGCCAAAATGACAGCTAACGTAAAGACTATGGAAAAATGGGGATTTGCTTGTTCAAAAAAGAAACTTCTTTTAGCTATGGGCAGTACGTTAAAAAAATAATTTAAAAAATTCTTTCTAAAAAAATGAAGTGTGGATTTCTTTGTGATTGATGATTACTTTTGTATGTTAAAAAATGTACTTTAGATATTACACAACGAATTTATAACATCAACGAGACAAGCTTCTGTCTTGATCCGAGTAGAGTAAAAGTAGTTGGAGAAAAAGGAAAAGCAGTATACAGAGTTACTGCAGGACCAGGTAAAGAAAATATGACTGTTTTACTTGGTGCTAATACAACAGGTCAAAAAACGACTCCACTAATTATTTTTAAAGGTAAAAATCTCTAACGTAGCTGGCTACCAGAAACTAAGAATGAATACAGATACAACACAATACAATACAATACTCAGATGCATGGAGGGTGGTACATTTAAAAATTATTTTCAACGAACCTTTTTAAATGCTATTCCAAAAGATAGATCAATAGTTCTGATCTAAAATCAATATTCGCTACATTTACCAATTTGCCTGATAGAAATAGATATGCAGAAGGAAATAATTATACTAAAACTACGGCCTCGTACTAGTCATCTTCTTGCAAGCCATGTACCTTGTGTATTTAATCCATTAAAGCATAAATGTGTATGGAGTAAAAATGCTCAAATCTTTATTTACTACCACAATTTCTGAAAAAGTCAAAAGTTTGGCAAAAGTTAAATAAAGCAAATATTGTAAGTGGATATCCCAAAGAATAAATTTCAACCTGCGCATTTGAAAGATTTCAATACAAATATATCCATTCCTCAACATCGGACACAAATTTAAACGTGAATTCCGATTCTTTGAGAGACATAGACTCTGGCACTACCAGAGACCAAACGGCTTCTTTAAGGGTAACATCATTTAAGGCTATATTCAATAGATAAAAAAAGAAATTGGAAACGAAAACACAATTAGTGAAAAAATTAACCGGAATGCAGTTGCAGATGATTTTCTCCTTATAAAAATTCCAATTGTCGGTAATCCTAATAAGGTTCGTCATTACGTTGCAAAATTTCTGCAATGTTTTGCTAAAAGATGCCATACACGTCACGATAAATCGTTACGATTAAACTGTACCGTTCAAATTGCACCGATAATCGCTACATGCATGGGGTAAAACTGCACAGTTGTCTACAATTTTTAAAAACGGTACCGTCAAACGGAACAGTACAATAATTTCACTAGATTTATCGGAATCGGTGGATCTGCGCAGTTTTATCGATACGTGTATGTTCGTATAATAGCATTTCCCATAACAGTATTTTTCTTTTCGATAATTGGCGCTGCTATAGACAGCAGATGTAAATAAGTATCCATTCTTGGAAAATTATGTCAATCTTTTGGAAATATTTCTGATTTTTTTAACAAATTCACATAAGAATAAACTTCTCCTTTCATCAGCTAGTCTTTACACCAGATGCTACGATTTTTCCGCAGTTTTAACTTTTTCAATATTAATCCCACGACCGCTAATATGTCGTCGTCAGCCAAATTCGTCGCGAACAATGAAAATTAAATGAAAATTAAACATGAAAATTGTTGACAATTGATTAGAAGAGAACTGTACAGTTTGAAAGGTACCTAAGGTAAAGATACTTTTAACGAACGAGTTTTAACAGTACAGTTAACTCGTTATCAATTTATCGTATCGTGTATGGCAACTTTAAGCAAGCCAGCTGTCTTCGGAGATCTTTAAAATATGATAGAAAATTTTATTTTCCTAAAATATTAGTTATAATAGTATAACAACTTAATGATCAGATTGTATTTGTTTTGTCAAAACCACTTTATCACAGACAAAAAGACAGCAGTATATTTCGCACTGCACGAATAGAATGTTCAGTAAAATTTTATTTGATGATTAAATACCTATATATTATCTTTTAAAAGCAACATTTATTTGCAACAGCCCCTTGTTATTTACAAATAGTTAAATCAATAAAATAACGCTTTGGTCCACCTAACTCATACTAGGGGAAAGTGGAACCTAGTGCAACCAGCTTCTATTATCCATTAATTTTTTCTTTCTTTCTTTTAAGACGAGCATTGTTGTATCATTATAAATTAGCACTATTGCATATTGTGCAATGTGCACAATATATAGCATTTTTCATACAAAATTGCTTGCACGTCATTCAAGATTTACGACGTCAGAACCCCACAGCGTTGCCAAAACATCAGAATAGTTAGTAAGTGAGGAATTTTTAAAATGTCAACTATTTGTCAAACTATTAGATGTATTAACAGTAAATACACTTATAGTATTTTTCATATAAAAATGCGTGCACGTCACAATTTATATATAGTGACGTCACTTATATTTAAAATTTCCAGAAAGTCAACCTTAGAGTTCAAATTTTCCTAACACAGCTAATAATACGAAACCCATACGGAACTCCTCGATCTTTCATAGGCGTCAACATGGTATAATAATCAGAAAAATGTAATCATTATTATATTGGAAATTTTAGAATTATATTGATTAAATAACCAAAAACATTTGATATTATTAATAATAAAAATTTTATGAAATAACTCTTTAAGTCTAATATTCCACAAAATAATAATTTTAATTAAATATATTAGACAATTATATGCAACTGATATGGAAATACTTCAAATTTTTGACAGTTCAGCGTGTGGCAAAAGTGTTGCCGCTTTTTTAGAGTAAGAATTTTGTTTATGTTTTGATTTCTCACACAATTTCATTATAATATATTATATATTATTAAATTGTATTTATAAACACATATTAAATTTAGATTAATAGCTTTAAAAACGAATTATTGTTGTGTATTGTGATTTTGCTATGCCAAAACAACTCAATAGTCTGTAGAAAGCTGATAAGCTTTCATATAAGATAGATTGTTTTGAACAAGAAATAATGGCGGGACGTTTTTATTATTAATGCTCTAAATAGAGGTAAGTTTAAAATTTAGAATATATAATTTTGTATTAAAATGTTTTCTTATGTATTTTAGTGTGTTGCAATAGTCTTAAAACTAAGTGTATTTACTGTTATATAATAGTTTGACAAATAGTTGACATTTTAAAAATTCCTCACTTACTAACTATTCTGATGTTTTGGCAACGCTGTGGGGTTCTGACGTCGTAAATCTTGAATGGCGTGCACGCATTATTATATGAAAAATACTATAGGTACATATTGTGTAATAAACAATATACTTAGCACTATTGTATATTGTGATCACTTGAACTTAGAAACATAAATTTATTTTCCATGCACGTTTGAACTTAAATTTTTAAATTTAGGGGTTCCACATACTCCGGTGTACTTTATGTACGGAATCAGGCTCTGGTCTGGTCGTGTGCATTACTTTTTGACATTTCTACAGCCGGCTATGTATCAAAGTATTTTGTGGCTGTGACTCCTTTATCAAGTTCATCAGCTCTTTCGTTATCGTACATTCCCTAATAACCTGGCATCCATACCATACTGTGTATTGATTGTTGTGAATGTAGTTGAAATGTTACATTTTCTCATTCTTGTAAGTTTTCTTATAAAACTTGTATGTATGGTATGCTGTTCTCTTCGATTCGTTGCTTGTATTTCAGGATCTTTTTTAATGTTGTTCTATTTCTTCTATTTTTAAAATTCCTTAATGATAATCGAAATATTTGTTGGTGTGTGTCTATTTTCTGTATATATCTTGTGGAATTCGCAGGAAACCTTTCGTTGTAGTAAAAGGCAGGGTAAACTACACTGGTGTTCTCCTTAATGTTTAACACTGCTAAATTTTAGGTATAAAATATATATGTGTCAATAACCCGTTGTTTATAGTTTTGCATATTTTGTTACATTTTTTTTAATAAATGGTATTCTTGCGTAATGATGTTTAATATAAATTTCTTTCACCTACTTGCTTGATAATTTTTTTCTAAAACATATACTACTGTGCGAAGGATAATTTATAGTCAAAGAACATATACAAAGTACTAAAATATCACTCTTGTACCGTTTTTAAGACGTCTGCGATTACGGGTTAGAGTTAGGGTTTTGGTAAAAATATTTAACTTTTTATTTTCAAATGAAAATACTTGTACTAAAAATAAAATAATTGTGGGAAACATTTTAATTTGTGTATGTACGGTTTCCAATCATTTCTAAACTTTTTATTAAACATAATTAAATTACAATCGGCATTCCTAATAATTATTAGGCTAATTTGCTTAATGTGTTTAGGATCTTTGTAAGCAGCTATAATATATTTTACCTCTCAAGCACAACAGTTAGAAAGTTTTTGTCCTATTGATCTAAACTCAGTATATTGTAATTCAAACGTGTAGTTTCAAGTGACCATCATGCCTAGACGTCAGTTGGATATTGATGAATTAATTACAAATGAGCCGAAAGATAAGGTGTATTTTTTATAAATTTTATTCTATAATTCTGTAGTTTCGTGTATGGTACATTTACAACTAGTTCTTTAACATTATTTTGTAATTGAGCTTTTAGCTGACATGATTATTATATAATCATTATTTTAAGACTTATTGACTTTTAGCTTTTTAACTTTTGTATTTAATATTTAATGTCAAAGTTTTATAGTTTTCTAGTTTATTTCAAGTATAAAATATTCAATGTAAAACATTCTATAAGAAAATAGTTTCAGAACCATAGAAATAGACAATTTCGTTAAAAAGTAAGAACATTTTATAAATATATTTAACATAAATATAACAAATATAAAAATTCAACAAATATTAACAATATTACATGTTTTTTTAGATAAAAAATAAAACAATCTCAATCCAGAAATAAGTGTCCGATTTATACATTGTTTTCATCATTGAAAGACTATTCTTATAACAGCTGACTGTTATTATTACTTTAATTTTTATATATCCTATTAAAAAGTTTTGTTGTTCTTTAAGAACATAAATTTTTAATATCCATTTACACAAAATGGTGGACGAACATACCTATTGGATGTACTAAATAAATTATAATAAAAATAATCCTCACACAATCTATAAAATATAATAGCAATGATAATATGGACATCTTTTATCAGTATAGTCTAGGATATAACGGTATTCTGTTCAGAATTCTTTTTAACCCTGCGTTGGTCGCATGGTTAAATGAACCACCATTAATCGCAGGTGAGCGTGAAGCTTACTTGTCATGTATATGACTTATTTTGACTTTTTATGTGTCAAAAAACCAAAGGCATAAATATAATGATTTATTTATCAAAGCTAAAAAAAGGCAATATTTTTAACAAAATACAAAGAGGAAGAAAACATAAAATATAAAGTTTGGTACATCTACATAAATAAGCATAATTCTGAAACAGCAACTAGAATAATAAAAAAATACTCAAATTCAGGAACTTCGTCACATTCACACTCTGTGCAAATGGTGATTGTATGTTCTTTACAAATTACTCTGAAACACTTGGCGTATATTGACGCTGTTTTCGATTTTTTTTCTTGGGGCAATAGGAGCATTTTGGCCTTGCACCTGCTTGATTTTCGTCAGGAACATCTCGTTTCTGTGTCAAAGGAAGATTCAGGTATTTTTAATTTGCAAAGTTAGCAGAAATGGCAAGTTTTGGGCCGCTCTTTTTTGTATATGTGGAGTAATGAGTTGTCTGGCTAAAATTTTTATTCCAGCGATGTTTAGCATAGTAAAAAAACAGTCAATGGCCACCTACATGTCATTCTTGTCACTGAATAAAGACATTTCAGTTGGTCCACTGAATCTACTCCCGATTTTGTTTCATTGTAAAAAGAAAAAGTAACTATTGCTGGTTTGCAAGCTTCACCACTTTCCTCGTCAACTTCGTCGTAGTCATGGAGGGTTGACAAAAGCAGGACATTCTTATTTTTTTGGGACGTACGAAACTAATAAACATTCACGACCAAAAGCAAATAACGAATTGGCCTTTCTTTAGTTGTAACAAATATTTCAGAAATTTTACGTTTGTTTTTCTAATTGTCCCAACTAAAGTTATTTTTTTCTTTTTTAATTCTTCGGCCAAAGGAACTGACGTGAACCAGTTATCACAGGTTAAATTTCGTCCTGAATTCATAATGGATTCACACAATCGTTTCACCACACTGGCTGGACTGTTGTCAATATAAAATGGACCACCAGGCTGCTTTCCTGCGTAAATCTCCATTTTCACAGTATAAAATACACGACTCTCAGCCAAGGCAAATATTTTTATCCCGTATTTGTTTGGTTTACTCGGAATATATTGCTGCACCTTCCACGGAAACCTTCCAGCATTTCGTCAATAGTACAGTTTTCACCAGGCGTGTAGCAGGCTTGGCATCTTTCTATAAATTTCTCAAATTTCTCAAAAAAAGTCAATAAAAAAACCCAACAAAAATTGCTCTGTACCTTTCCAAAATTGTCACGTCGTTAGTTGCGGGTGAGCTAATCGCTCAATTTTCGACATCTGCGTTTAATCAATACTTGGAATAGACTGACGGTTGCTCGATCACAATTCTGCGTAAAACATTCTATACACAATAGTAGTAGGAAGGATTACATGAACGCAGTTGCTAATGTGAGTAAAATTGTGAAAAATCAGGGTTAAATTTATGGACTTTCTTGAAATTTTGATAGTAAGTAAAAAAAGCTCAAAGATTAAAATCTACCCCATGTCAATATGTGCATTTCCTCTGGAAGCGGTTATCACTCCAACTCGGGAGTGGAAAATTTTTTATTAAAAAAATCTGGCAGTCACCAGAATAGTGAATTTTAAGACAAAAATATTCTTTAGAATTTTTTCGAAACGTTAGTATTTTTGGAGTTATTCGTGACTGAATGTCCACAAATAACATGCCAAAAAAGCATATTTTTAAACGGTTTTTCACAAATAACTCCAACAATTTAGATTTTCTCAGGAAAACTGTTTGGATATATATATATATATATATATATATATATATATATATATATATATATATATATATATATATATATATACATATAATAGTATGTATACTGTATATGCAGTACGTAAATCTTTTAGCTGGACATAGGTAATATACATTGAGGTCATTGTGGCAACTGGGCTTTCTTAAGCTCATTGCTGTCGTCAATGAAACCTGTTAAAAAATCATACAATTTCAGCGGCGTGGTTATTTCATTATTTTTTTTTTATAATTAAATTATTTTATTATAAATTAATTCTATCATTATGTTTCTATTAGTACCTTTGTCGTTCTGTAAATTTCGTAATTACCCGATCTTACCTTACTATTATAGGAATATAGGTACGTGACTTCCTACGAGTAAAGCTTTTACCGAATGAATTTCTTTAATACACACATATTATTAAAAACAGACTGAAACAGACTGAGACAAACAAGAAACTGTATAAGACAACTAAACTCAGTGTTGTGGGATAAGAACATTACGATAAAGACAAAAAAGAGAATATATAACACCCTGACAAGAAGTATCCTGACATATGGGTCCGAAAACTGGACAATAAACAAGAGAAATAGAGGTAGAATAAGAGCAGTAGAAATGGAGTTCCTGAGGAGAAGCTGTAGACTTACAAAAAGAGACAGAATTGAAAACGCAGAGATTAAGCGGAGAATGGGAGTGCAATCAGACATAATCGACTATATAGAGGAGAAGAGACTATCCTGGTACGGCCACGTCAGAAGAGCGGACAGAGGACGCTGGATAAACAAAATCACAGAATGGAGCCCGATTGGAAGAAGAAAGAGAGGAAGACCCCGAAGGTCATTCAGAGATGAAATCGACGAGGCTATGGAGAAAAGAACCCTGCGAGATGGAGACTGGAATGACAGGGAACATTGGAGAAAACGGTTGAGTGAAGGAAGACAGTGAAAACTGTGGAAATCCTTAGTAGTAGTAGTATATTATTAAAAACTGATTCATGTTATCTAAAAATGTTATCGACAAGTAAATATATGTGCTGCGATGGCGAATATACTATTACTATGAAATTCATACTTGTCATTGAAATACATTTTTGTTGGTTATTGAAATGCTTTTGAGAATATCGTAGTGGGAATTGTATACCGGTAAATGATCAATTAATCGGCAAAAACGATATTTAAAACATGTGAACAGTTTTTACACTTACTGTTTATCGTTGTTGTTCTAGTATCGGCTGTTAAATTTGTGTTCGATTGCTTTATCCTAATATTTTGCGTATTTATTTTGTTAATTAGTTTTCTATTTTTATTTAGAAGTAAGACAAAATATTAGGTTAAAATAACACGATTTTCCGTATATTCCGTCAATTTTTAGTAGAATAAAAATAGATATACTCAGTGGTATAACTTCACGACATTCACGTAATAGATTCGTCTCACAATACAAAAAGAAATTATCTGGAAGGTATATGATCGACTAAAAAATACTACCTTCAACAGAAG
This sequence comes from Diabrotica undecimpunctata, assembly GCF_040954645.1. Classification (NCBI taxonomy): domain Eukaryota; kingdom Metazoa; phylum Arthropoda; class Insecta; order Coleoptera; family Chrysomelidae; genus Diabrotica; species Diabrotica undecimpunctata. The sequence goes on from NC_092803.1 coordinate 156,239,845, forward strand.
CTACTATTCGCTGTTTGTGCTGTATTGTGCGTGAGAAGAAACTAACAAATAGTTTTAAAACTCCAGCTGAAATTCAGCGCTGAAAAAAACCTGTTAAGTTGAATGAAGCGATAAAGAAATCCTCTGCAGAACTGTACATTAATTTTTCTTTGAAAATAGGACTCCAACTTTCAAATCTACGTGAATTATTATGAAAAGCATTACAAGATCTTAACTTTCGATATACAAAACGATGCTGGAATTTCATGTTAAATAGATAAGAAGAAAATTATATTATGGCGACGTAATCATCTACGCTCAATTTGGAAATATTGTCTGGCAAAACGAAAAATGTATTACTTTGACGAGACTTCAGTTAACGCCGTGCATACAGTCATCAAAGTTTGACAAAATAACAGTAACAAATGCATAAGAAGCCTTTGTTGAAGGTTTATTGACCAGATTGCAGGTGCCGTTAGGAAAGAGCCAGCGTCTAACTGTCGCTTATATGGCAGCGATACTGGTTTTCTGCAAAATAGTGATCTTGTTTTTATATGGAAGAAATTGGGGTACTATCATGAAGACATAAGCTCCATATGATTCGAGTAGTGGTTCGAGAACACTCTCCAGCGTACAGATAGTACCTCTGTCATACTATTGGATAATGCATCGTATCACAGCCGCCTTGTTGAAAATCCATCATGCAGAGCTGGCTACCAGAAAAATGTATTTCATTTACAGAAGATACGGTCAAGCAGAACTAAAGACGCGCAAAGGAGCCCTAAGATGCTCAAGGAGCATCGTGGTAGATGTCGTCAATAAGCTGTTGATTTAATGGCTAGACTTTATAGAATTACTGATTTGATACCTTACCATTGTGAGTTGAATCCAATTGAATTAACTTAAATGAAGAGATATGTTGCCCGAAAAACGTGCTCTATAACAAACTAGTATATATTGCATACAGCCTACAAATTGAAAGAACGCTGTTGGCCATGTATTGAAAATATAAGAGAAAAAGTGAAAGCGGGATGGGATAATGGAAAATGTTAATAAACCTGTAAGAGTAAGGATTGTAAAGAAAAGAGCAGTTTAAGGGAGGCCTATGTCCAGCAGGGGACGTGATAAATGAAGGCTGGATGATGATGACGAATAGTAAGGATATTCTCCAACGAGTTACAAGAGTGACTCAATGAAGTTATAAACCATTTAGATGTTATTAGTCACATTTTTTAATTTATTGTTATTATTATTATTATTATTAATAGAGAGTTTTTTAATTAACTTGAAGAAAATCACAAAAATTCTTTATTGTTTAAAACATTGGACGCGCTTCGACATCTCTGTCATCTTCAGCTATAAATTTAGGAGATGGTAGATAATAAAATGCACAAGAATGCACAACTTCAAGAAAGCATTCAGTAGACAAAAGATTATTTAACATAAAAATTTGTCACTTACGGAGTATAATAAAAAAAAATAGGCAAGGTTATCAGCGCTATAGGAGATAATTGTTAAAAAGAACTCCAAAAGGCCAATTACTCTCTTCTGGGTACCATTTTAAAGAGATAGGATGGGACCAGAATTTGTGACATGTGTCAGTATTGTCGTACAGTTAATCGACATCGAAACTATTCGGCGACATAATTACTCTTTAAAGGGGTATGGAAATTTATGTAAAATCTAATGGATGTTAACGATATATGAGATAACTACAAACGCTGTTAAAACCAGAGATGGAGCTTGGTGGTTTTTAAAAGAGAATTCAGTTAAAGACATAAATAGAGATCCAACCTTACTTTTGAATTTAACATGAGGCTGGTAAAACTGGGGACCAGAAGTAATTATTGAAAGTCTTTCTTCAGAAGGTTAAATGGGGTGAGTAAAGTGGATGCCAAGATGGATATGTTATAGGATTTAACCTTCTTTCAAACTACTGCGACTCCTGCACATCATACGACATAATTACTTATAATGAGTTCGGTAACAACACTGCTCGAGCAATACTATAGAAGTATACATTAAGTCACAATATATAATAGTAAGAAATTCAAAGGAAAACTCACCTGATTACTTCAGAAATTGGATCAAGAATCTAGTAAAGTAAGTTCAGTTGAACTGTGGCATTTAATTTACTTAAAAGTTTATGTTGATAGAAATGTAAGGCTCTGATGGTAGAAGCTGTTCATTCAAAACTATTTTAAGATCATTTAATTAAGCTCTACCAATTTATAATTTTTTTTGCCATTTGGCAACAATGTCACCTTAAATCTCTGACATAGATAATGATGTGCATTGGGATTCATACTGTACCAACTATACATTTAATACTTACAAATGGAAGAAAAACGAGAGCAGATACAAAAACAGAAACAAAAAGAATACTTATAACTTCAACGATAAGAGACTTAAGATCAATTGCCGGAAAAACGTTACGGAAAAGAATACCAAATGCCGAAATAAGAGATTTGTGTAAAATAAGGGATATTATATCACGAGGGAGACAGAGAAGATGGAAATAGAATCAGCATGATACACAAGTGGATAGTGAGAGACTAGTTTAAATAGCAAAATATTAAAGATCAAGAGATACCAGACCACTAGGAAAACCCTTTAAAAGGCGGGATATATTGCAGTCAAACGTCACAGCCTTAATATTGGACAAGAGCAGGCCTATGGCCTAATATAAGAAGAAGGCGGAAAAGAACACGAAGAAGAAGACGAAGAAGGTAATAAACGATCTAAAGAGTTCAAGAAAGAAGAATCACTGTCTCAGATACGATATTTTTGGTTAAAATTTAATAAACTTATTTTGATACATTTTCAAAAATAATAGTTTTAAAATAAATCGGACACTGTTTCTGTACATAATGTATATAAAATTATTAAAATTGTTTCTAGCTAATTTCGCTAACACTTGAGTAGCTTTCACCTGACGATCAACGACATAAGCAAAAATATACACGCACTGTTCGAAAGTCTATAGTTAAAGTGGTATGATCTATTGGTGGAATCTTTGGATCCTTCCAGGTTTCCCCTAGTGACTTCTTCCTCACATCTACCAATAGCTTCGGCGTCTAAGCTACTCATAGGCAGACCGTTAACTTCTAAAGGTGATATGCAAAAGTTTTTTGATATGAACTCTGAAATGCTCCCATTTGTAAGTGGACCTTCCAATAAAGAATGGATGTGGCAGTTGCATGGGAAATGGTTAGATATCACAGTAAGTTTTTCGACCTCAATAATGAGAGTATCAGCTTTTGGTATTTCTAAAATATGGTTTCCCTGGAACTTTAAATGACCGATTTTTTGTTCTTCGGTGATATTAAAATACTCAATACCGTCTATTTTATTATTTAGAATATTAAAGGTCCTTATAAAGGACATACCGTTAAATGCAGAACCGTCTATCGTTCCTAAGTCAGACTCCTGTATTGAGAATACTCCTATGTTCGTTAGGCCTCGGAATATTCCTGTAGTTAGAGCTGGCAAGTCCATAAATGCAAGTTTGATGTATCCCACAGTATCCAAGCCATCGAACGCATCTGGTTCTATCACCCTTATACCTGCAACAAAGAAAATACTAGATCAATAATATTATTATAATAATAATACATACATACATATAATAAAAATATAAAAATAATAATATTTAAACAATATGACGTGTTCTGTGGGACTAGAAACCTCACATTTTTATAGTGATGAAAACTTTAGCATGGTTCTGATTAATATTCGTTTTATAAGATATAAAACAGTTGAATTATTTTTGTTTCTAGAAGAATTAGGATTTCCCCCGATATTTGCGGTTACCGAACACTGGCTTGAAGTTAACAAGCCTGTTTTTGTAGAAAAATATACCGCAATTGTGTGATCGTCCAAGTTCAGCTCATGGTGACACAATAATTCTTTCTACAAATAATGATTTCTCTCCTATAACAAAATATGACTTTCTGTTGAATGAATCCTTTGTTGAGTTTTCATTGGTTTATAAGAAGAATCTTAATCTATACATTCTCTACACTTATAGATCACCTGACTCTTCCACGGAACTATTTTTTTAGAACCTGTTAAATTTGTTAGACGATTTGACCAATAAAAGCAGAAAGATTTTTTGCGGTGACTTGAACAATAATTACGCTGTTGCTTGTGCTACCCAAGTATCCTTGGTCAATCTATTCGAATCGTATGGTTTTACAAGGCACTCCTTCAAGAATTAGTAAAACAACATCTACCATAATAGATTATATTGTCTCAGATTTCTCACTCTTTGATATACGTTCTACAATTATTAACGTATGACTCTCTGACCATAAAGCAATATATACCAAGTTTAACATTCTTAAACAATCCTTGAAAACCCAACGTTTAGGTAGGATTTCTTCAGCCCAAAACTTTCGTAAATTCCAAAATTTGTGCTTGACTTGTTAATGGCACTTTCCCTCTATGGACGTGGACTATAATTTCAGTAATTTTTTAGATAAGCTTGTCTGTATTTTGAATAAGACATTTACTTTAATTACAATTAAGTCAACACATCACAAACTCTGGACTACCAAGGGTATCCGCATATCAGCCAAGAATATGCGTTCACTACTGTACATCAAGAAATTCGCTATCAATGTATTTGTCACTGAATATATCTCCAAGTACAGAGGAATCTATCTAAAACTTATCAAAACAGCTAAAAAAATGTACTATGAGAATCGTCTGGGAAGCTCTAAAAATGTTGCAAGGGAAATTTGGTCCATAATAAACGATCTTCGAAATAAAACTAACACAGCTAAAACACTTTCTCTTCCAAACCCTGAAAATCTAAATGAATACTTGATAACATCAGCTATTTTGCCACAACAAGATCCTATTTCCTATCTTCCCAATTCAAAAAAGGTCTCGAATTCATTCTTTATAAGACCAGTTAATAAATCTGAACTGATCCAAATAATCAGTAGTATCAAAAGCAAATCTTCCCGTAGTATTGATGGACTATCCATAAAAATTTTGTTAAATGGAAAGGTATATTTCCAGAGTGCCTAAAGACAGCCAGTAATATCTGCAACTATAGACCTATTGCCTTACTACCTGTCCTATCCAAAATTATTGAGGGACTTATAAAAGCCCGACTTATGTCATTTCTCGTTGAAAACAACATTTTATCGCAAATTCAGTTCGGCTTTTTATCTAATAAATATACCAGCGATGCTATGTTTTCTGTACTACATTAGGTCTATCTAGCACTAAACAATAAACTTTATACTGCCACTGTTTTTTGCGACTATGCCAAAGCTTTTGATTTTGTAAACCCTGGCATTTTGATAAAAAAACTACATTTCTACGGAATTCGAGGTATTTCTTTGAATTGGTTCCAATCTTACTTAAGGAAAAGGAAACAACTAGTTCGAGCAAATGGGACTATTTCTATTCACTTAAGCTATATACGTAGAGTACCACAAGGTTCAGTACTGGGTCCTCTACTTTTCCTTATCTTTATAAATGACATCACTAACTTAAAAATCGATGGAAAATTTTTTCTGTTTGCTGATGATACCAGTATTATCTGGAAGAACTCTAATATTGCAACGCTTCGTGCAATTATAACTACTGATCTACTTAAAATAAAAACTGACCTCAGCCTGCTATGCAATAAGATCTGTTTCGAAGGAAATCAATTTAGCATCTTCGAAAATAACACATTTTTCTTTGTTCGAGTGTCATCTTCGATATGGCCTTCCTTTTTGCGGTTCTAGTACAGCTGCCCAATCTAATGTTTTAAATTATAAAAAAGAGCAATACGGTATCTTTTTGGCCTCAGTAGAATAACACATTGCAAAAGTTACTTCAAAAATCACAGGATTTTAACTCTTCCCTCTCTATATATTCTAGAAACTGTTTGCTTAATTTGTAAACACCTACATGTTTTTCCAGCAAGAGCTAGTCATGACTACACCACTAGAAATTCAAGCTTTGATATATATTTTCCGAGCCCATCCACTGAGTTAGTTAAGAAATCTATATTATATTCGGCAAAAAAATTATACAACCATCTCCCTTTGCAACTTAAATCTACAACTTCTTTCCTTAAGTTCCGTAAATTGACAAAAGCCTATCTATGTGAAAGACCTTATTATTCAGTGGAAGAGTTTCTCAACGAATAATTAAGAAAGTACAGTTCGTTTAGATACAAGTAACAAAGTATTTTTATATATATTTGGGTACCACATGCAGCAGCTTAAACTTATTCGTAAACTAGTTCGTAAGGTTTTATTATGCAATTTGCAATATATTAAAATTTTGCAATGGATTGTACTTATATTTTATGTTCTATTCTGTGATATTGACTATTTATGTAATTTTAGTAAATATTAATTGTTATTGCTATTGGTATTATTACTTTTTTTTTTTTCAGTAACAATAAAGCATATTTATGTTCTATTTTAATACTAATTCAATATACACAATAGAATAGATTAAAGTAGAATGCAATTTTATTTTGATCAAATTAATCATAAAAATGGTTTTCGTTTTTGACAAGTCCAGCTAGTCCAATGAAATGTTTAATTGAATTTTTTAGGCATTAGCATGCATTTCTTAGAGAAAGCAATTTTTTTGATGTATTAAAATGATAAGTCTTATCTTATACACATATTTTATTATATTTTTTTCCTTTGTTGCGAGCTATGTCGATATCTTTTACCTTTATCTTACGATCAACTCGCATTAACCTTTTTCTTGAAACGTTCTAAACGTTTGGCATTGCTTTCCTCAGGTAGCTTAGCTTCCTCCGTGGATGTGTTGGTTGTTGCTCTGAAAACCTCTGAAAAACCAACATTATTGCCTCAAATTGGTCTCATTGCTCCTGTAGTGATCTTTTCCCAAGTTAATATGCTCCTCTTCTAACTTGGCTGCACCGTACTGAAGACGACCAATAGTCCGAAATACGTATATACGGTTGCCTTCCATCTTATATACATCTTTTATTATATTTTTTTCTTTGTTGCGAGCTATGCCGATATCTTTTACCTTTATTTTACTACCAACTCGCATTAAATTTACAGGGTGTTTGGTAGGTCGATGGAAATTTTTTAAGGGATAATAGGGGACGCCATTTGCAAAATTTTTTGCTAATAATGTATCGCTCAAACTGTTAAGGTTTCCGAAATAAAGTTAAATTTATCAATATTCGAAAATAAGGCTGTTCGTCTATTTTATTTTTAAAAATAATTATCTAAGCTAGATACTTCCCTGACATACAACATGCCTTACGTATTACTTGCTCAGATTGCAAAAATCCTTCGTTGAATCTTAATGCAATGTTAAGATAACCTTCATTAATGAAACGGGTAAGAAAGGTAAAACACAACAACGATACATCATGCTTTTTGCAACATTTATTATGCCTTATTAAGTATGTGCATAAACTTCAGAAAACAGTCATTGTTATTTAAAATGAGAACCACCATTCCTAATGCACGCTCTTGCCCTGCGTCGTATTTCTGATGTGGTTACTTTTAACTTCAGTTCTGCCCTTATAATGTCAGCTGCTTCGATAATCCTTTTCATTAAATGAGCTCTAGTTCGGATTGGAACTTGATAAACAAGTTCTTTCAATCTGCCCCAGAGGTGGTAGTCACACGGTGTTAAATCGGGCGATCTAGCAGGCCACAAAATCGGTCCAGTTCGTCCGATCCAACTATTGGGATGGTGATTGTTGAACCAAGCCATAACAGCAAGTGCACAATGTGCAGGGCATCCATCATTTTGGTACACCATTCTTCGTCTGATAGCGAGGGGTAAATATTTTAAGAGTGGTGGTAATTCATTCTCTATAAAGTCTAAGTACACTTGACTATTTAACCTGCCTGGCAAAAAGTAAGGTCCTATTAACTCTCGTCCGATAACTCATACCCAAACGTTGACACTAAATTTTTGCTGAAAATAGTGACAAATTTAACTTTATTTCGGAAACCTTAACAGTTTGAGCGATACATTATTAGCAAAAAATTTTGCAAATGGCGACCCTTTTATCCCTTAAAAAATTTCCATCGACCTACCAAACACCCTGTATATATATATATATATATATATATATATATATATATATATATATATAGTAAACTCTTAAATATTGGGGAAATTTGCAAGAAAGACTCTAATGTGTATCAATTGTTTCGCCAAACGTTTTCGCCAAAGAGAATTAATGTGGCTTCTTCAGGGCTGAAAGAGAATAAATTATAATTAGCTACCATATATTATCTATTAAAACATTATTGATCTTACCGTAACTTAGAATTGTAGAGTTAGAATATTAAAAAACTTTGCTAGTAACATAGTGGTGTTTTTTGTTACTATGTGCAAAAAAAGTTTTTTTATAAGGTTCGAAATGTATGGTAGCTTTGAACTTGACACGTAAAGGCTTACCCAAGGTTAATCGAAAAACCCAATGTAACTACATTTAAAAGGAGGCAATTCTTTGAATTGTCGGCAATAACTAAATTTTTGATTTTCAGACAGTTAAAAGTGAGGTTCTGTTTGAGCCAGAACGCAAGCGCTGACAACTTCATTATTAGTTCGTATGAATCTTTATGTCGTTAAGGTTCATTGCTAAGAAACGAATGAATTTAAATCCCAGTAAAGGGAAATATTATTTTGATTTTCTTTATTTAATTATATTATATTGTTCATGTACTATTGAATCTTATTGAGATGTATCTAAGAAAAGCAAGGGAATGTTATATATTTTTTGTTAATGAAAATTAATTATAAAGGTATGTTAATTGTTAATGGATATATCAGTCAAGTTAGTTATCTGTGATATAGTATTGTTCTTGGTATCTGATTTAAGTAACAGGTGGTATATATCGCTTAGATTCTTGATGTCACTCTTAACATTAATGGAGAAATCGTTAAGGAAAATATAAGACATTTCAATGAACTCTCTTTTAGATTTATTGTTCTCACGGTGGAGAATTGTGGTGTTGGTATAGTCCATGAAATGACCAGTGGAATGGACATGTTTGGCTAATGCACAACGGTCAGGGTGAAGTCGAGAATCACTTTTGTGTAGTGTAATACGTGATTTCAATAATTGAGATGTTTGACCGATGTAGGAATTGTTGCAAGAGAGACATGGAATGTTGTAGACAATATTACTAAGCCTATCTATGGGAGTCTTATCTTTTATCTTAGAATAAAGATTATTAATTGTTAGGGCTGATCTACAAGCCACATTAAGTTTAATGTTGTTATTATTATTGCCAAAGCTATTTTCAACACATTTCAGAATCCTTGTTAACCCCGAAGTGATATCTCTGAAATATGGTAATGAAAAATATTATATGTTATATGTTAATTTTCATTAACAAAAAATATATAACATTCCCTTGCTTTTCTTAGATACATCTCAATAAGATTCAATAGTACATGAACAATATAATATAATTAAATAAAGAAAATCAAAATAATATTTCCCTTTACTGGGATTTAAATTCATTCGTTTCTTACCAATGAACCTTAACGACATAAAGATTCATACGAACTAATAATGAAGTTGTCAGCGCTTGCGTTCTGGCTCAAACAGAACCTCACTTTTAACTGTCTGAAAATCAAAAATTTAGTTATTGCCGACAATTCAAAGAATTACCTCCTTTTAAATGTAGTTACATTGGGTTTTTCGATTAACCTTGGGTAAGCCTTTACGTGTCAAGTTCAAAGCTACCATACATTTCGAACCTTATAAAAAAACTTTTTTTGTACATAGTAACAAAAAACACCACTATGTTACTAGCAAAGTTTTTTAATATTCTAACTCTACAATTCTAAGTTACGGTAAGATCAATAATGTTTTAATAGATAATATATGGTAGCTAATTATAATTTATTCTCTTTCAGCCCTGAAGAAGCCAAATTAATTCTCTTTGGCGAAAACGTTCGGCGAAACAATTGATACACATTAGAGTCTTTCTTGCAGATTTCCCCAATATTTAAGAGTTTACTATTTAACTAATCTGCAAAGATTAAATTTCTTTTCTATATATATATATATATATATATATAACGTATATATATATATATATAGATATATATATATATATATATATATATATATATATATATATATATATATATATTATATAGATTCACATTACACAAAAACAGAAATCAGAATTTGATATCAACCTTAGGATGAAATTAATTCCCTCAGAATTTTCAACTCAAAACATGGCTATTTGCCCACAAGATTGAGGTAAAGTAAGTCAAATTGCTATAACAATTTCCGGAGTGGAAATCGATACGTCAAAACCAGCGTAAAACATAATTTTCATTACAATCAAATTGTGGTTAGATCCCATATAAATAATATTTAACTTAAATTAGTTCGCGTTGGAAACATTGTAAACATTTTGTAAAAATAAAAACAGGACTTTATTGCACTCGACAGAATAGGTGAAATCGATCTTTCAAAAATGTTAGCTTGTGAAGGTAAATTTAACCTACCGGAAGGTAAATTAATCCTTTCGACATTGTTCAAGCCGCTGAACGCATGCCGCTCCAGCTTGTACAACGGATTATTCGTCAGAACTAACAGCCGCAAATTGGAAGTGCCCGCGAAGGCATACGATTCGACCTTCTTTATCTTGTTGTGGCTGAGATAGATGGCGCTGATGTTCTGTAACCCCGCGAAGGCAAATTGCGCCACCGTAGCCAAAGGGGTCTCTTGAATGGATAACTCCCTCAAGCGGGGCAATCCTCGGAAGGCGAACGGTTTTATAATGGATATGTTGTTGCCGTCCAAGGAGAGCTTCCTTAAGTAGCGGAGTCCCGAGAACGAGTCGCTTTTGATGATGGGAAAGTGATTGCGGGTTAGGGAGAGATGCTCCACCGATGGGGGAAGTAGTTTCTTTGGGATTTCTTGCAGGCCGCCTGAATTGCATAATACCTGAAAAATAGAGTAGTTTAGTTAATAGGGTCACTAGATTTTGGGTAACACATGTAATAAGATGTAATTACATATATTTGCAGAACATTCAAATACATATAAACAGATAATTTTGAACATTCTTTAACCCTAATAGAAAAACGCAATATTTTGTATTTTTTTAAAAAAGTTATATCGCTTAAAGTACTTACAGTGAAATTACCAAACGAAGCGTTAAAGTTAAAAACTAACATTTAATAATATTTTACTGTTGCATTTACACGGTTGTTCATTTTTAATGAATACTAATGTTTTCGTAATGGTTGATAAACTGATTTGGTTAATAGTTGTAACGTGTCTATTTTTAGTTTTTTATTTATTTATTTATTTGTTTATGGTATTAAAAGACTTAATATACTTAGAGAAAGCCTTGACTACATAGAAAAGAAAATGCGAAGGCATGGTAGTACCGGTACAGAACGAATACCTATATACGTAAAGCTTTGCAGACGATCAAGTAGTGATTGCACAAGACCAAGACGACCTCAGCTACATGTTGAAGAAACTACAAGAAGAATACACTAAGGCAGGCCTAGATATTAACCTCGCGAAAACAGGGTACCTATCTACAAGTGAAGAAGACATTGAAGATCTACAAATTGATGACAATGTAACAATCACATTAAAGGATAAATTCAAATACTTGAGGTTTATAATCACGAAAAAGGCAACAACAGAGGAAGAAATTACACAAAGATTAGAACAAACAGGAACAGCAATCCGACAACTTAACTTAGTATGGTGGGATAGACACCTAAATATAAAGACAAAAACACAGATTTATAAAACATTATTGAGAAGTATTATGACATATGGGGCTGAAAATTGGATCATAAAGAAGAAAAACAGCAGTCAGATAGTAGCAACAGAGATGGAATGCCTGCGAAGATGCTGCAGAGTAACAAGAATGGATAGGAGAAGTAATGACGAAATAAAGCAAAGAACATTAATAGAAACAGACATACTAACATATATAGAACAAAAAAGACTAAAGTGGTATGGACATGTAAGAAGAACTAGCGACAGCAGATGGATAAAGAGAATAACCGAATGGAGCCCCATAGGAAGGAGGAAAAGAGGATGAGCCCGAAAATCCTGGAGGAACGAAGTAGACGACGCCATGAGTAAGAGAGTCCTAAACGATGGAGAATGGTACAGCAGGGAGAGATGGAAACGCTTGAGCGAGGGAGGCAGTCAATACTGTAGAATCCCTAAATACTTTTTTCTTTTTGGGTGTATGAAATATACACCCAATAAAAAATGGAGCTTTGCTAAGGTGTACTATTTATTCTGAATCCAAGCTTTCGGTGGTTTTTTGCCACCTTTATCAAGGTCTACAAAGAAAATTACTATGTTGTAACAATTTGAATGATGCAATAAAAAAGCTATAAAAAAACTTACCCGAATGTATGATTCGTGGCATAAACAACAACGTTAAATAACATGATATGTACTGCAATTACAACTACCTTAAAAATGTTACTGTTTAAAAGACACTTAGACAATTAATACATACGTTAAAAATTTTAAAAAACAAAATGAAAGACGACATGTTAAAACAATCGTCGTTGCACACTTGATTTCAGTCACATTTCACATAGCAGAAAGAGAGAAAGTGGGAGGACAATTATTGTTTAAATAGTTTGAAGAAAATACAAAAAACAACTTTCAAATTAATGTCTAACAAAATACTGTTTATGAATTTTGAGTACTACCAACTGTATTACCAACTTGAAATTGAGCGGGAAATTACAAATATTATTTACAACATAAACAATAAAAAGAAAATAGTATTTAGTAAATAGGTTTAGAAAAAACAACCAAACAAAAACAAAACTGAATTAATAACTGAAGTTTGATCAAAAAAATTCAATTAATAAAGAAATTTTAAAAAAGAGAAAAGAAAACTCTGAGATGCAAAATAGCTCAGTCAAAAGTCAATATAAAATTGTAAATTTTGCTAAAATTCTGGATCTCAGATCTTTTATTCAGATTGTTATTATCACTCTTGCTGATATGTACCATCTCTAAGAAAGTTCTCTTAAATTTATTTTTCTCTCTGGCTAATATTTTTACATTGTTGAAATCTATCTTATGATCTAGATCGATAGTATGCTCTGCCAAAGCACAAGTAGGTTTGTTTAATCTACAGTCACTCTTATGAGAAATGATACGACTAGACAGATTTCTTCCAGTTTCACCAAGGTACGTGGATGGACATTCAGTACATTGAATACAATAAACAACATCTGTAGTCTCTAAAGTAGTTAGAGGTTGTTTTATTTTACTATACAGCTGACGTATGGTTTTGATGTTATTTCTATTAACAAAACATCACAATCAGTGCTAATATTATTTTCTTTTTATTGTTTATGTTGTAAATAATATTTGTAATTTCCCGCTCAATTTCAAGTTGGTAATACAGTTGGTAGTACTCAACATTTATAAACAGTATTTTGTTAGACATTAATTTGAAAGTTGTTTTTTGTATAGCTTTTTCATTGCATCATTTAAATTGTTACAACATAGTAATTTTCTTTGTAGACCTTGATAAATGTGGCAAAAAAAACACCAAAAGCTTGGCTTCAGAATAAATAGTACGCCTTAGCAAAGCTCTATTTTTTATTGACTACCACACCCAAAAAGAAAAAAGTATTTACATATTTTTTCCAAACTAGTGAAAACATTTTGGACTACTTTTTCCTATATATATATATATATATATATATATATATATATATATATATATATATATATATATATATATATATTAAAAGACACAAAAACACCAACCCACATCTCTATATGAACGAATGAATCCAACGTTTTAACTTTGTTTAGGCTATTGTGCCTCTTCAGGGGTGGTATGTTTGTTGGATATACGTGAATCTACATGCTGCCGCTCTTCGAGACAAAGTTGAGGCTGTAAAGCAGAAGTGTCAGAAGATTTCCTACTTTTTGGATGCCGGTGGAGAATAGTTGTGGCTGCGTCCTTACCTAGGATCAGGTATCGTTGTGCAATGAGATTGCGAAGGGAAACCAATGAAAACCAACCCTGTCCTTGTGATTTTGAATTCGACTCTTAAGGAGTGTACGGGGTGCTCACTGTTTGGTGTTTGGTGCTGTGGATGTGCGAATTTGTGTAGATATTGATTGTGTGTTGTTGGCTTATAACTTTTGGTGTTTATATGTTTATGATTGTGAGCTTGGTAGAGGTAAAGTGTGTGTAAATGGGTAAATGATAAGTGTATACATGGATAATGAATTTGTGTGTGGGTAAATAATAAGTGTATATACGATAGTATACACATTAGACAAAGCCATACGAGAGATAAATACGTCAGGGAGAAAAGCCATCACAATGTTAAACAGCATTTTATGGGACCAATCCATCAGCAAAGAAAATAAAAAGGGGATATATGAGACTATACTAAAAGGTATCACTTTATACAGCTGTAAGGTATGGCCACTGAAAGAAAGAACACTGTCAACGCTGAAAGCGACGGAAATGGATTTTTGGAGAAGAGCCGCAGGAAGATCTAGAAGAGAAAGGATTACCAAAGAACGCATTAGAGAAATAATGGGAATCAAACGAACAATCACAGATGACCTAACAACAAAACAACTTATCTGGTTTGGACACATACAAAGAATGGACGAACAACGATTGCCAAAAGAAATACTAAAGTGGCAACCAGAAGGAAAGAGAAAACGGGGTAGACCGAGAAAAAGTTGGAGCGAAGGAATAAATAAAAACTGAGAGAGAGAACCATAGAAGAAGATCTATGGAACAACCGGTCCAAGTGGCGATTGCAAGTCGGAAAACGGCGGAGAACGTTATAAACCGACAAGTAGTAGTAGTATATACGATAGTGCATGTGTGTGTTTTTCTTCTTCTTCTTGTGCCACTCCTATCGGGGATTGGACATCATCAAGGCTATCCTGACCTTGTTTATAGCTAACCTTAAGACTTCATTAGTGGTACAGTCAAACCACTCTCTCAAATTATGCAACCATGATATTCTTCTACGGCCTGGATTCCGTTCTCCTTCTATTTTTCCTTGCCTTATATTTTGAATACAGAGATATCCTTGGCAAATATTATACAAGAAGGTTTTTAAAATATTTAAAATTAGGACGACGTTTAAAAAAATCTCCTTGCTGTTTAGAAAGAAAAGTTTAGGGTTTTTCTTTCCCAAAAAATTTTAGGGTAAATATTTTTTTAAAAGAAATATTTATTATATTGTACATAAGCGGTTATTACAAAAAATATCTAAATTTATCAACAAACATTACATTGAACCTTCTAACAAAACAGACTTTAAAATTATGGTTATGTACCAAATGGCAGAAAAAGATGCACAAACTGTTATATATCGAAATGAAACTACCGCTCTTTTCTGAATTATTAATTAATTATCAAATGTTAATTTTATTTAAAAAAAACTAAAATATGTCAATTAACTGACACATAAAACTTATATTTACTCATAAACTTTTTAAATTCACATAAGAGCAAATCTTATTATATTAACGATAAATGTTTATTTAAAAAAAATTAACAAAACTACTCGCTTCACTCCATAATTATTTCTCTTTAATTTATTAAAAACAGTTTGTTACCGTAGATTTGAATAAAAAACATTGTCCCACAAACTTCAATCAAAACAAACCCTGACCTTGGAAAGACACAAAATGGAGGCTGCCGCTAGATAAATCCTGAGATAAATAAAATCAAATACCAAAACTCGACTTCAGGTTATCCTGGATGATAACAATATGTGATTCTTCAAACTCGGCTGATTATTTTCCACTTAAAACCATATCGGCTTACTTAGCCCTCAGAACTCTGTTATTAAATCCCTGATCACAGGATACAGCTTACAGAAAAACGGCGATTATCTAAATTTATAAAGATTGCCACCTATCGTTTTAAGCTTAAATCACCTTCTTCTCACATACACATGGAATTAAGTGAAACTTTTGACGGTTTCCAAAACTCTTCCAAAAAGGAACATTCTTTCTCAGTTGCTGCCATTACTCTCTTACGGCTGTCAACATTCCGATGACCAAATTCGGACTTTGAATGAATTCCATTCTCCGGTCCACAATGAAAATGACTGCTTCGCGGCCGGTCTATGAGAAGTGACATTATCCTCAAAAATCATTTCGTCAACACACCAAGTGCCTGGAAATGATGTTTCACATAATTAGACGCTACACGCCTGGCAACCAACGAATAAAAAGAAGATGTATCAGTTCATTGGTCTTTTGGGTTCATGAACTTAGTTCAAATGCCTTCACTATTACTGGAGCAGAAAATCCTTATTTTTTTTAATGATATTGTTTATCTGCTATGAGTTGTAAGCACTTTGAGTTGTTGCTCAAAATGTGGCACTTTTCGAATAATGACGAATGTAAAGAGGGAGATAGACTGCATAGAATTCAACCACTTGTCGACCTACTCTTAAGAAAATATCAAGACTACTCCAGGAGAAGTATTTTGTATCGATAAAAGTATTGTTCGCTTGCAAGGACGATTAGTGATGAAGCAATACATGCTTCAAAAAAACACATAAATTAGGTATTAAATTATTTAAGTTACGCTGTGGTAAATACTAAAATTGGAATTTACAAATATATGCTGGCAAAGAAAGAGATAGAGGAGCTTCAGTTCCTACCAAAGTCGTGATGAATCTGTCAAGAAACCTCTTGAATGCAGGTCGTATTGCCATCACTGATAATTATTACACCAGCCTTAAACTAAGTTATTGTATACTAGACAACCGTACACATTTGATTGGAACTTTGAGATCAAATCATAGATGTAACACAAAGGAGGTTTTGGATAATTAATTGAAGAAGACCGAAACGTTTTCCAAAGAAAATTCAAGAAGTGTATGTGTGATAAAGTGGCATGGCAAACGCAATGTTCTTATTTTGTCTACTAGGCACACTAACAGTTGTCAACTTATGAACGGCCATACAGGACCCATAAGAAAACCAGATGCTATAATTGATTACAATACTGCAAAATCATCAATTGATTTGTCAGACCAGATGTCCAGCTCTAATTCTGCTTTGCGTCAATCATTAAAATGGTATCGTAAAATCGCCATCAAACTTCTGCTAGGTACAACTATTGTAAACGCTTATATAGTATTTAAGACACTTTCTAATTCAAACATGACAATTACTAAATTCAAAAAAGTAAGTGTATCTGACGTACTCATAGGTGGAACTTATTTCTATCTAAAATAATTGATTTTTTACTTGTAATATGATATACACGTAATACATAGCGCATATGTTAGTAAATATATTTACTCACATATCCATACACGCCAGCCGATCATGTTGCCTATGCATTTTTAACGAAATGACGGTCATATACCCTTTACAGATACTTTTGTTAAGCCATGCATGGCGGATAATATGACGGTCATGATGTGAGTTACTAGTACTATAGGCCATTATGACCGCTGTGGCAGTCAACCTGTTAAATATGCCGGAGTGTGTATGTTCACCTGAGACGGAGATTATTTTTTTACAGCAATTTTCATGTTACACTGAATAATGTGTGCTGTTTTACTTTTATATATTTTATAAATAGCGAATAATAGGCATATTTTCAGTCTATTTAATTACGCTTAACCGTTTTTAGTAATTTCTTCTGTTGGATACGTCAAAATCCTTTTGCATAATCGATAAAACTGGCAATCCTGAATTGTACAAAAATCACATTCGAGATTTAAAAACTAATCCTTCAAAAGTTCCTGCGTTTATTCCACTTAATATTCTCATATCGTTCCTGTTCAAATTTATTAAAAGATTCATTTCACGTCATGTTTAAGGCCGTTTAACAGTTTTATTATCCTCCTCGAACTATACTTTTATGACCATATGAATTTTGCCCAGAATCGGCTTTGTTGGTACTTAAGTTTAACCCGGCTTATGTATTTCGAAACAATGTAAAAATCATGCAGCATGCTTTTATATTGAATGCGAAAAAATCGAGATTATAACGAACAAAAAGTTTGTGTTTAAATAAAACTGCCATTAACGAGAGTTTAGTCATGGATTATGTTTAAAAAATACTACAAAATATATTTAGATCTAAAGAAGTTAATTCACTTGCAATAATATTAATACTGTAATATATTTTACCAATTTATATATTCTTGTACAGATACAGTGGTGGCAACAACGAAACGTAATGTCAAGTAAGACAAAGACAAGCTAATATTGAAAGCAAGCAGCTTTACAACCCATCAAGAGGAAATCTCCAAATTTTTATGGATAGACACAACAGAGGAAAATAACCTGATAAGAGTGTTAAACTATAAAATAAACTTCAAAAATAAAAGAGGAAAATTCCAGTAGAAAAGATGATATCATAATGGATATGACCTGAAAAAGACCAAATTTCGCTCAGCAAAATGCAATAACAAGAGATCACCATCCATACGAACAGAAAGGATAAAGACAATATAATAATCAAGCAAATAGAGGAAACTAAAGAAAGGAATTCAATCGAAACGTAAGGTTATTAGAATTAAAGAATAGTCAGGTGAAATTATAAAATCCACATTTGGGGTTTTAAACAACCAATTCCCATATAAGATACAGTCGGAATTAGAGTACCACATCTACAACTTCGACTTAACTTAACAAACTTTAAAAAATAAAAACAGAAATCTTAGGCCAAGTAAATATATTCCTTATAGACACACGAGCGGATATTTCTATGCTTAAATGGTAGCAAGATTTTGTACAAGAACATAAAAGATCTGATACAGAAGCAAGAATAAGATTAGTAACCCAAGGAGAACTATAAACAATGGAAAAAACCGAGACAACACTAGATGTATGCAGCAATCATTTTGTCCATACCTTCGAAATCATGGAAAACAACTTTCCTATTTCCTATTCCTATTTCAAGGGATGGAATAGTCGGAAGATACTTTATCACTAGGTATCAATGCATATTATATAACGCCAATTCAGAAATGCACATCAAGAATGACAGATGCAAATGACAGTACAAATATTTTCGATAATGTAGATAAAAACACTATACTAATAACACCTTGATGTAAAGTCTACAGAGCACTTCGATATTTTCAAACGCTGAAGGCCGATAGGGTAGTAAAAATACAAGAAATACTACCTGGAATATTCATAATGAGGGCGATAATATCAAAAAATACCCCTTGCATCAAAATTAAAAAAAAAATACAACAAAACAGAATTTTTGAAGGATGGAGATCAAGCAAACTAATACCCCTTTTTAAAAAAGGAGACAAATCGGACCCGGAAAATTACAAAGGAATTAATTTATTAAACCCAACACTAAAATGGACAACCAAAGTGATAACAAATAAACTGAATAACATTATATAACTGAATAAAACTAGCAAACTAACAATAAGGTTTTAGGTCGGGAAGATCATACACCGAAGCTATATTTATAATGAGGTAAGTACAGAAGAAATAATTAGAATAAAACAAACCGACATATCTATGTTTTTTTGGACCTTAAGAAAGTATTTGACCGGGTCAAATTAAAGGTCGTTATCCACTTATGGTACGCAAGAGAGATACATCTCGGAATAAGCAAAACAATCGAAAATATCTACCAAAACACCACAATAAAAGTAAAACAAGAAGAAGAACTAACCGACTTTATTGAAGCTGGCAATGGGACAAGACAGGGAGATTTCCTGAGCCCTCTATTGTTTAACCTGTTTATGAATAAAATAATTAAAAAAGTAAGAACTAAAAACGAATACCAAATGGGAGAAAAACAACCCAATATAATCTTCAATGCAGACGACAATACTACTCTCTCAAAAAGAAGATGGTTCACAACGTATGCTGCACCAATTTAATATAACCGCCAGAAAATTTAACATGTTAATTTTAAACATTTCCAACAAAGACAAAATGCATGGTTACAACAGCAAATTTACTGAGAGTAACAAGAACTGGGTATCAAATAGAAGAATAGAATGGAACGATTATATAAGCCAAAAGGCAACAAATAGAGTAGTAAAGACGGCAAGAGACGGTTCCACAATAGAAAGACGATCAGTAGGAAGACCAAGAAAACGATGACACGTCAACTGACTGAAGGCCTATTGAAAAACAGACAAAGTCATGTTTGGATAAAAAAAGAAGAAGAAGAAGAAAAAGAAGAAAAAGATCAAAATTTTAAACACAACTTATGAAACTGTAACGGTAAAGAGAGGTAGACTCAAAACATAAGATATCAAATTGTTTAACATATACAAATTAATCAACGACATTAAAGACAGGAAAAAAGAGTTACGGAAATTACTAAAGCTAGTCATTCCAGAATACACAGGAGATAAATTAGTATCGTTATGTGAAGACAAAAACTGAGATTAAAGGAACACATACCATTTACATAAAACATTATAGGATACCACACGCCCAAGTCAACAATTAAGAAACCAGGAAATTGTCGAGCCATCGACATCAGAATACAATAGCCTGGTTGTACATACTAGTCCGATAAAGGCTATAGATGGATAAAGCTATAAAGCATGAAGATTATGTATAGAATTTAGACAATAACAAGAAACTAGTTACAGATAAATTCCCCTTACCAAAAATAGTTAATATTAGACCAACTTGGAAGAGCAAAATGGTTTGTAGTAATAGACTTATTATATAAAATATTTGAAGAGCATTCCTGCATTCAGGATCATGACATCGATTATACACTTCAAATGCTCAAATATTTCCATAATAACATTCAATTTACTTATAAACTAAAAGAAAACAACAAACTTACTTTTCTTGATTTAAGTTTAGAGTATAACAACAATAACCGACTGATAACAACTAATTGGTTTACAAAAGATGTTTGATTTGAAAGTTATCTAAATTTTAATACCAACGCACCTATAACCCATAAAAGAAGTGTTATATTTAGTCTAACTGAGAGAGCAATTTAAGAAAATCTAAAAAAAGTTTTTATAAAAAAGAAATATCTTAAATATCTTAAGAAAAAAATAATTATTCACAAAAACAAAAAGAGAAATCAAACGATTTCTACTTAGCGAAACCGAATTCTATTCACAAAAAATTTACAACCATCTAATTAAAAAAAGAAGTTGCATTATCAGAAAACAATCTAATTCCAATACCAATCCAAAAAACCCACACCATACCTAGCAGTAATATTAGTAATGTTATTAAATCAGACATATATAAAATAAACCTACCATACATTAATGGATTCTATGAACAAATGTCCAAACGATTGGCAAAATATGATATTATTGTTGGACATAAATCGTTAAAAACATCTGGAAAATATTTTTCAAAATTTAAACCCAATATTAATAAAAATCATAAGTCGTATGTTATTTACCAAATAAATTGTAAAAAAGGCAACTCAACATATATTGGGCAAACACACCAATATCTGCATAGACGGGTTATTGCACATAAACATAGTGTATAAAATAACAAATCAAATACAACAGCCTTAGCCAAGTATTCTCTGGTAAATACCATCTTTTGATTTTGAAAATTTGCAGATTTTTCAAAAAGAACAAAACTGCAGCAAAAGATACATATTGCAGATGATTCACATAAAAAAATCTATCAATAATAAAGCTGACATCAAAGATTTTTTCAATAAGTATTACAATTTAATAAATTGAGTTGTTTTTAAATGCATCATGGCGGATGTTTAAAACACCATCCTGAATCTTAACCTTTTAAAAAGTGCAATCATAAAAAATATAATGTAATGTAATGTTTATAAGATAATAGTAACAATGAAGTGATTTACAAGAGCACAAAGCGTTTTTATTGTTCAACAATTAAAAAAATTAGGGAAAATAGATCAATTCGTGATGCTTAACGTACTGATCGTCAAAAAACAAGCCGCTCAAATCTCAATATGGAAACAGCGCGTAAGACTGTCGGTAAGAGTCCATGAAAATTAATTTAGTGTTGTGGACAAGAATTGAAATTTCAAAAAGCTGTCTACAGCGTATTCACTGTATATCTCGTCTCCATGTTTAAAAACTGAATCCTAACAACTGAAGCCTGCCTGTCTGACAAAACAACTGAAGCCTAATGCACAGCGAAGAGTTTATTGAATGGATTATTGAACATCAACAAGTGGGTGCTGATTTTTTGAGCAAAATCATCCAAAGCGATGGAGCATATTTTCAACTTGATGGCTTTGTTAATCTTCATAATTGCCATATTGGGGTTCTAAGAACACACATGTGACTATTAAAAAAACATACCGTACACATCATATGTACACTACCATACGTTTTGCAAACATATTCCGAAAGTATCCTGTATACTAATCTAATCCATATTTCATACCCGATAATATATTATCTTCATTATTTACTGTGTAATTAGTCATCTGAATTATATTCACATTAAAATATAATTTCCATGTATATATTATCTATTAGAATGATAATACAAAATCGGTATTTTAATACAAATCAAGGCATCATATAAATTTTCAATATAAATTTTGGATATCTGCTCGTTAAATGGTTTATGGCCTCGAATAAATAAAGTAATCATAAATTTCAGAAATTAAAGAGAGGTTAATTTTATCTCCGAAATAATGAAATATTTTATGATGATACTTATAGTAGACAAAGTTACAGAGCTGCTTTTTTACATAATAATTATTTCTTGATACAGATAAAAAAGTAAAATAATATAAATATTATAAAGATGGATATTTGTAATGAGTATTGACGACAACCATTTTGCAACTAATGTACATGAAATGGAAAAATTAACCTCCATAACTCTAGGTATTGGTACCATGGTTTAGAGAGGAAGTGAAGGCAAAATGTGAAGAAAAGAAGAAAGCCTTTTTACAATACAGAACACAACAAACACAACAGGCATAAAACCACTATAAACGAATTAAAAATCAGACGAATATTTTAGTAAGACAAATAAAAAGGAAACACTGGCAGCGCTTCTCAAAACAGATAGATGGAACACGGAACACAAAAAGAAATATGGAGAATCATCAGAGGTCAATGAAAAGAGATGAACGAACTAATAAAAATGAAACACATTCAGAAGGAAACATGGGTAGACTACTTTCGATCTCCATTTGCTAAAGGTGACGATAATGAACCACCAATACCAGAGATGACGACAAACGAAGAAATTAGTATTGAGGAGGAAGAGGTAAAGGAAGTATTAAGGAAATTAAAAAATTAAAAATCATCAGAATAGGACAAAATACCGAACGAATTTTTAAAGTACGGAGGACCAGATCTGACCAAACAACTATTAAACTAATCCAAAAAATAATAGAACAAAACACAATTCCTCAAGAATGGAGATTAAGCATCTTAATACCTCTCTTCGAAAAGGGAGACAAATCGGACCCGGAAAATTACAGAGGAATTAATTTATTAAACACAATAATAAAATTAATAACCAAAGTGAAAAGAAATAAACTGAATGAGATTATAACATTAGCAGAAACAAAACAACAAGGTTTAAGGTCGGGGAGATCGTGCACCGACGCTATATTTATAATCAGGCAAGTGCAAGAAAAATCATTAGAATACAACCAACCGGTATATCTATATTTCGTGGACAATAAAAAGGCATTTGACCGAGACAAATTAAAGGACATTATCCACATATTGTACGCAAGAGAGATACCTCTAGGAATAATCCAAAGGATCGAAAATATCTACCAAAACAATACAATAAAAGTATAAATGGAAGAAGAACTAACCGACCCTATTGAAGCTCGAATGGGAGATTCCCTGAATCCTCTATTGTCCAACCTGATTAGGGATGAAATAATAAAAAAGTAAGAACCAAAAAAGGATACCGAATGGGAGAAAAACAACTTAAAATAATCTGCTATGCAGACGATGCAATATTGCTCTCTAAAATGAAGGTGATTTACAAAGTATACTGCACCAATTTACCGCCAGAAAATTCAACATGTTAATTTCTCCAAAAAAGACAAAATGTATGGTTACAGCAGCAAATTTACTAAAATCTAAATTGGAGCTGGAAGGTCAGATAATAGAACAACTGATGGAGTTTAAATATCTAGGTACGGAAACCTCGAACCTGAAATGGAAGATCAAGCTAATAGAGCTAACAGAGCCGTAGGCTACATGAATAAAACAATATGGAGAAATAAAAATATCGGGAAAGAAATGAAAGGCAGAATTTAGAAAACAGTCATCAGAAACACAACCTGACACAGAATGGACAAAAAGGATATTATAAACAACAGAGATGAAAACACTTAGAAAAATTGATGGCAAGATAGTATGGGGCAGAGCAAGAAGTACAGATATACGACGTTACGACGTAGATGTAAGGTAGAGAACATCAAGAACTGGGTAAGAAATAGAAAAATAGCATGGAACGATCATATAAGCAGAATGACAACAAATAGAGTAGTAAGAAGAACTCTAGGTATTAGTCAAATGAGAATCCCCACTTTATTCATGAATCAAATAACCAGCATCAAAAAAAGTAGAATATTTGGATGAACATTGTCGAAAAAAGCCTATTTTTTGTAGATAGAAACTTGATTTATGATAATTATTTAGATTTACTAAATAACCAAGTTATTCCTACACTTTAACAGAATGGAAAGTTACCACAAAATTTTTGGTTTTAACAAGATGAAGAGCCTCCCCACTATAATTGAGAGGTTTGAGTTTTATTTATTTATGATTCATAGAGTGGCCTGCTCGTCCCCGCACCTTAACCGATTAGATGTTTTTTGTTTAGAGTTATCTAAAATCACGTCTTTACATTGTGCGGCCATCATGCCGGCAGGATTTAAGATAGAGAATTATTGATGAAAGTGAACTAATACTTAAAGAAGTCTTGGAAGAAGTGACTCAGGAATTTATTAATATGCTTGCACATTGTCAGGAGGTGAACGGCGAGTATTTTCCACATTTGAACTTATTATTCTCATTGGTCTTAAAAAATATGCAGTGTGTCCCATTTAAACTAAATTAGTTAAATATATTTCCGGTAACTAGATATACAGTAGTAACAAAACATAAGGCATTTGGCACTCAGGTTATTGTACCTGCGTGCCAAGCTTGATGAATATCGTCCTTTTCATTTCAAAGATATTTACTTGGTTTTTTGCTTTATTCCAACTCTGTATAGGTCTCTTAGAAGAAAGAACATGGTACATTTTATTCGAAAAAAAGCTCATTACGAGCAAGCTTTATGCAAGATTAAGTCCGAATAATATAAAATAAGATTTTATTGCTATTTTTCCTTCTAAATTAAAATCCTGTATCAAGATATTTAAACAAAATGGCCAAATAATAAAAAACTATTTATTTAAGTATCTAACGTTTAATATCTTTTGACCAATTTTAGATATTCATGCCTTATAAACCGATCTGAAGTTTGACCTACATAAATATGGTAGTGATTAATAAAATTACCTATATCTTTTAATTGCAAAACTTAGATACATCGCTTTAGTTTTACCTTGCACGTTAATTTATAGCCAATATATTTATGTTTAACCCGATTAACAAAATTATTTAAATATTTACCTGCGTCTGAGAGAGACAAATACACTCAGGAGGACAGCTTAGCAGTAAAGTGAAAGTGGCTGTGTGCAGTATTAATAGTAACACTACAGCACAACTAATAGGCAGGCATCTGCCCATGTGCATCTGAAACAAAATAACAAAATTATTCACATATTCTGTGACTTGGTAATTCATATCTAGTTAAAAATAAAGCAACTAATCAGGTTATCCACACTTGCAGATCAATCATAAAATGAGTACAATAACGGATAACTTATTTATGGTGTACTTGAAAATTCGCACTAATATTATCCATGAACAGTCTGTTCCCCCCTTGTATCTTTTGAACGGTTATTGTTATAATAGTGAAATTTGGAGGGAGGTAATAAACAGACGTAGGCTTCTCAACTGTCATAACAGGTGACGTAATAGTGACAGATGACGTTACAGCGCCATTGTGACAGATAATTTTACAAGGGACCTTATTGCAAGTAATACCTCGTTTGAAAGGTATTGAAAATACCTATTCAGTCATAGTAATTTTGTTTGTGTTTAAGCTCATTTTGATGAATAAATTAAATAAATACTAAAATTGTAGCTTCTCATTTAATTAATAAATATTTAACAACCAGTTCTTAAATTAAGTATTCAAAATGTGCTCCATCTACTTCCTGACAGTAATGCATCCTATTTCTAAACTCTTGCCGTACTCGTTCAAATGTGTCAGGGGAAATTGCCCTACATTCTTCAACAATTCTTAGTCTGTAGGGTAAACTTTAGATTTCAAGTATCCCCACAGAAAACATTTAATCGTGTGAGGTCCAGTGAGCGAGCTGGTCATTCTATCGTACCTATCTAGCTAACGTCTTACTGCACTATAATAGTGTGCAGGAGCACCATATTGTTGAAACGTTATTTCCAAGTTGCTGAATTCATCTGGATTATCCTCCAAAATTTCTAGTATTAACGGTTTATTTGAATTTGAAAACATCTCTAGATATACTTTACTGGTTAAGTTAGTATTGAGAAAAACAGGCCGAACTATGGGGTTTCCCAAAATACCTGTCCAAACATTTATTTTTTTTTTGGAAATTGAGTATGTGTTTCACGAAAGACCTGAGGATTTGTGTCACTCCAATACCTCACATTATGTGTGATAACATTTCTATTGAGAGAAAAAGTACTTTCGTCACTAAAAAAAATTGTTTTTATGTAATCGGGCTGGTGGTTAATTGTATTGAACATATTTTCACAGAATTCTAGTCTACGGTCGAGGTCATCATCTGAAGTTGGTACACAATTTTTAATTTGTATGGATGAAATTTGTTTTCAGCCAACACTCGGTGTACTATCTTTTGACTAACTCCATAGATAGACGCAAGGGCTTTCCATGATAGGGTTGTAGAAGAAGTAGGATTCACTAAGTAGCCATTTCTGAAATGATGTCAATTTTTGGGTCACCACTAATAGTTGGTCAACCAGATCGTTTGATATCTTAATTACTACCTGTTTTTTTATTCTTCCAAAGAAGCTTCCTTAAATAAGCTCTCGATGTAGGATAATCGGGATACCTCTCATTTAAAAACGTTCGGCTGCATGGAAATTATTTTCACATTCACCAATTATTAACACAGCTACTACTTTGTCAGCTACAGTACGTACCATTTTGCCTTTGTAAAAATTTAAACGTCTCGTTAAGCAATAATTAAACTAAATATTAACTAAGAACAACTAACTAAAAACAACTAGACTAAACGTGAATTGACTAAACTAAGGAGAAACAGAAACTTAATATTCAGGTATAAACGCGTATGCAAACTAAAAATAACTAGAGAATTTACTAAACTAAGCCGAAACAGAAACCAAATATTGAGCTATAAATGCTTTTGCAAACTAGAAACATCTAGAGAATTGACAAACGTTAACTTTTTTGACAAATAACCAAAGGCGGACGTTAGAATTTTTATTTATTAAGTACCAAACTAGAATTTTAGTATTTATTTAATTTATTCGTCAAGATCATCTTAAATCCAAACAAAATTAGTAGGATTGAATAGGTATATTAAAATAATTGTAGTTTCGCATTTAACTAATAAATATTCTAACGTTCGCCTCTGATTAATTGTCAAAAAAGTTGACGTTGACGTAAAAACAATTAGAGAATTGAAAAACGTCAACTTTTTGTTGTACTGTAACCAGTACAATTTAATATTCATTTAATTTATTTATCAAAATGAGCTTAAACCCAAATAAAATTAGTATGATTGAATAGGTATTTTCAATACCTTTCAAACGAGCTATCACTTGCCATAAGGTCTTATTTAAAATTATCTATCACAGTGGCGCTGTAAAGTCATCTGTCACTATTACGTCACATGTTATGACTAGTTAAGAAGCCTACGTCTGTTTATTACCTTCCTCCAAATTTCACTATTATAAGTATAACCGTTCAAAAGATACGAGGGGGAGAACGGACTTTTGACTAGCACTGTATGTACAATGGCTTTATAGAGCAATAGCTTTTTCTTACCCAATATACATAAATTGGTAAATAAATTATTGTTATTATTGCGGGAAAGATTTCATAATTTAATTATCTCAGTCTTGACTTTAATCAACTTATAGTGTTGTAGCAGTTGTATTTATTTGGTTACATTTAGAGCTATAAAATAACGTCCACCGCAAAAGAGAACCGAGTTCAAACCGGAAAACTTATCTGATAAGAACTCCAACAAGCAATTAATCGCTTTCCGTTCCCGATCCGTATCGAGTATATCGTCTATTAAAATAGTATCGTCTATTAAAATAGTTAAAACACGTATTTACGTAAATATAGCTATTTTATTAAATTAAATCAAACTCGTTCACAATGGTCATAATTAAATCACACTAAATTATTATCTCTCGTTCCGCTGTGTTTATGTGTCATCACCGAACTACTCGTGACCATATAAGGCAATTAGTGACCCAAGCCAATCACCGTATTAGAAGTTGAGTG
Source organism: Diabrotica undecimpunctata (assembly GCF_040954645.1). Lineage (NCBI taxonomy): Eukaryota > Metazoa > Arthropoda > Insecta > Coleoptera > Chrysomelidae > Diabrotica > Diabrotica undecimpunctata. The sequence goes on from NC_092803.1 coordinate 156,268,373, forward strand.
TGACTTCACAATGTCATAACTGAACTACCAGTATTCCATCTTAAGCTGATTAGGACATTAGGAAGTTAGTGACTTAAGCTGATCAGCGTATTAGGATAATAGTGTGACTGCATTCGACCATCCTGACGTCACGATTGTCCTCGATCGTACAACACCTATTAAAAAAAAATAATATGTTCTTTATTATTAAGAATGCCAATTTATAGAAAGGCTCCATCATTCTGCAGAATGACATAGTCTAAATCAATTCGTTTCAGATAGCTACAACTATCCATACAAGCTCATTTTTAAACATTAAAACATATGGCTGTCATTTTTCAGAATGACAATGTGAATAAATTTGTTTCGAATAGCTACGGCTATTCAAACAAACTCATTCAAGACATTAAAATATTTGGGTGTCATTTTGCAGAATGGTGAACTGAATATCCATTCAGAACATTAAAACATTTATTTGTCATTTTTCAGAATGACGAACTGAAAATCCATTCAGAACACTATAACATTTATTTGTCATTTTTCAGAATGACGAACTGAAAATCCATTCAGAACATTAGAACATTTATTTGTCATTTTTCAGAATGACGAACTGAACATCCATTCAGAACATTAAAACATTTATTTGTCATTCTGCAGAATGACGAACTGAAAATCCATTCAGAACATTAAAACATTTATTTGTCATTTTGCAGAATGACGAACTGAAAATCCATTCAGAACATTAGAACATTTATTTGTCATTATTCAGAATGACGAACTGAACATCCATTCAGAACACTATAACATTTATTTGTCATTTTGCAGAATGACGAACTGAAAATTCATTCAGAACATTAAAACATTTATTTGTCATTCTGCAGAATGACGAACTGAAAATCCATTCAGAACATTAGAACATTTATTTGTCATTTTTCAGAATGACGAACTGAAAATCCATTCAGAACACTATAACATTTATTTGTCATTTTGCAGAATGACGAACTGAAAATCCATTCAGAACATTAAAACATTTATTTGTCATTTTGCAGAATGACGAACTGAAAATCCATTCAGAACATTAGAACATTTATTTGTCATTTTTCAGAATGACGAACTGAAAATCCATTCAGAACACTATAACATTTATTTGTCATTTTTCAGAATGACGAACTGAAAATCCATTCAGAACATTAGAACATTTATTTGTCATTTTGCAGAATGACGAATAAAATAAATCTGCTTCAAATAGTCAGAACTACTCAAATAAACCCATTCAGATCATTGAAACACTTTGTTGTCATTTTTCAGAATGACAATTAAAATATATTTTTTTTTTTAGTTCCAGCTATTCAAACAAATTCCTTTTAAACAATAGAATATCTTTATGTCATTCTACAAAATGACTACACTATCATGTAACTAACCTGAATAATTTTAAGATCTTTGAATCTTAAATCTCTTGATGTTTTCTCCACCAACAACTCCTTCATAAGGACGCCTTTTTCTTGATGAATGTACATCTTCTGTTACACGATATCTATCATTTGGTAGAACCTCAACAATCCTGAATGGCCCTCTATACTTTTCTAAAAGCTTCTTACTTTCATTGTTTGCTGGAAAACTTGTAACTTTTGTCAATACCAGGTCACCAACAGCATATTTCACTGGAGAGCATCTTTTTTTATTAAATTCGTTATTCTGTTTGATTCTGTTTTCTTCTAATCGTTTAGCTACATCCTTTCTCAATAACATTACATCAATAATGTCCATATCATTATCATCTATGTATTTGTCTCCATCAACTCTTAATTTGTACCCGAAAAACACTTCACTGGGAGAAGATTTAGTTATTCGGTGTTTTGTCTCGTTTATTCCTTGTTGAATGTTTTTTTAAATTTTTATCCCACATATCGGACTCAAATTTTGCACCCATTGTGGCCATGGTATCCAGTAATGTTTTATTTGCCCTTTCTCCTTGGCCGTTGCCTCTTGCCATTCCTACTGCAGTTGTAAACACTCTAATTCCTCTCTCTGCCATATAATTCAAAAATTCTTTTGAAACAAAAGCTGATCGTGCATCTGATATCATTCGTTTGGTGTTACCAAATATTTTAAAAAATTTCTTCTAAAGCACAAATAACATGTTTACTTGATGTATCTGGGACAGCTTCAACAAACACAAATTTAGAAAAGGCATCAATCAAAACCAAGATGTATTTATTTTGAGATTTCGTTAACACAAATGGCCCTAAATGATCGGCATGGAGTGTATGAAACGGTCTAGCATATTTTGGAATGGAATGTAGATAGCCAGGCTTTTTTTTTCCCGGTTATTTATGGTATAAACAGGCAAGACAAGCCGAAATGTATTTCTTAATAAATCTTCGCATTCGTGGGAACCAATACCGTTCTTTTATTCTTTTAATTGTTTTATCCAACGCAAAATGTCCAATATCGTCATGATTCATTTTGACAATTTGCCAACGACAATCTTTAGGCACATACCATCTTCTACCATATTCCGCTATTTTATAAACTTTGTTTCCTCTTAAATCATATTTCTTGAAAGTATCCTTATGATTTTCCTGATCTCCTGACAAAAGAATAATCTTTTTTTATTTATTTCCGTATCTGTATCCTGTGCTTCTCTTAGATAGTCGTCTTCTTTGATGAGCATCACTTTAATTTCAAGACTTTCCCCTGCTTCAGTTCTTTCAAAGTTCCTACTTAAGGCATCTACATGTTGTAGTTGTACTCCTGATTTATGTTTTATTTCAAAACAAAAATTTTGTAAACACAAAACCCATCTTGCTGTTCTTGGGATTATTGTTTGTTTTACTAATGCATTTTTAACGGAATTGCAGTCTGTTATTACAGTAAAAGATCTTCCTGCTAAATATTATCTATACCTTTCTAGGGTTTTGACAATAGCCAAAAGCTCTAATTCAAAAGAATGATATTTCTTTTCTTCTTTTGTGGTTTGCTTGCTAAAATAGGCAATTGACTTTTCACGACCATCAACAATTTGAGTTATTATGCCTCCAAATCCTTCTCTACTTGCATCCGTGTAAACTATTATGTCATGTTTCGGATTAAATATTGTTAAAATTGGTTCTGAGACTATAACTTTCTTTATTTCTTTAACAATTTTTGTTTCTTCTTATGTCCATGTCCAATTTACATCTTTTTTTTATCAATAAGAAAAGAAAGGCTTGCGAACGATGAATTACTCTTTCGAATAATATTTGCATCCAATAATTCTTGTACTGTTTGTTGTAAAATTTCTTTGTCAGCTGCAGGTGTTCTGTAGGGACGAAACTTAACTACATCTGAACTTGTAATATCGATTCTCATAACAACAGAATGCGATTTTTTTTTAGAGCTTTCAAATTTGTATAAAAACAGTCCTCGTGATTTAGCAAAATATTTTCCAACATCATTTTCTCGTGTTTAGATATATTTCCGGTACTTATTTCTTTATCTAAGTCTCTCTTATATTTAAATGTTAAACTATTATCTATCCTATAGTACATAATATTTACATCTTCTGTAAAATTTCTTCCTATTAGAAGGTCATTAACCCAATCTTTATCCATGACATATAACATAATATTTAATTCTACAAAATCGATTTTTATTTTAGCAAATACATAATATTCAACTGATAAAGAATTTCCCAAAAATCCAGAAAGTTTTACATCTTTAGTTAACGATTTTGTTTCTAATTTAAACTTATCTGCCAATTCTTTTGAAATTAGCGAACAATCGCTGCCAAAATCAATGAATGCAGTATGGGTGTTCATTTAAGAAAATAATTTTATTAAATTTATTTTCGGAAGAATCAAACTGTATTTGTTTAACAGATTTATTTTTTTCTAAATTTTTGTTCGTTTTATTTACTTTTGTCTCTTGACATTCTTTGTTCTTTTTAAAACAGTATTGTTCAATATGACCTTTAATTTAAAAAAAAAAAACCTGCATATTTGGTTCCACAGCACATACAAGGTTTATTCTTGTTAAATTTGTTATTAACAAATTTGTTATTATGTACAAATTTTGATTTGGAAAAACAATTGGATTTGTTAAATCAGGCAATTTTTCTGGACTTTTGTGATAAAGCTTATTTCTTAAATAAACTGCCAATAAATTGACATCTTTGATTTGAGCAACTTCAATAGCAGATTTAATATGTTCGTCTCTAATAGCACCAATTATTAAAGAAATCTCATCTGACTTGGAAAAATTTACTTTAAGTTTATTAATTTTTGCTAAATGTTCAAAATAAAATTCATATAATGAAGAACCCTCTGTTGGTTTATGATGGGCTACGTCCATAAAAAGATCATAAGTATTTCGTGTACTTTGAAAAGTATTTTCTAACACTGATCTCCATTGTGCCCAAGAAAATTGAGACCATGCAACTTCATTTTCAATAAAACTAGCGTACCATGTTTTAGAGGTACCTCTAAGCTTAGAAATCGCTTGAAATATCGTCGGTATATTGCGAAAACCAGGTAAATGACAAATTTTAAAATATTGAGTTAAGTATACCAAAATTCTCAGCTTTTTCCGCTCTACATAAAGGTAAAACCAAATAAATGATACGACTTACCATTCAGCAGATAATTTGTGTAATAAACAAATAAGTTACACCTAATCAACTTTTCGTTTTCAAATAAAACAATATATCGCTACTTACTTCCATAAAATTAAAGTTCTGTTGCATGTAAAACAAAGTAAGCCCACATATATTATTATGCCGGACAACAATATATTTCTACTACTGCAAACCATATTCAGTAAAAAGGTGATAAGTGTCTTTAATACATTTTACGTGTATGATTTATTAAAATTTCTCTTCCATATCGACTAGTAAAAACCTTTAAGTACACTTACTTCATTCTACGTGTTCTTTTCGTTTTTGTATACCTTGACTACCTTCTCGGCGAAGAATCGGTAGACGAAATTGTTGTGGTTTCACTACTGGAACTACTATCTCGCTTGGACTTTTTCCTTTTCGGCATTTTGGACACTTTCAATCACTTAACATTAAAAACAGTTCACTAAATTCTACCGTAGGTTCTTTAACACACTTCTGATATCGTCTATTAAAATAGTATCGTCTATTAAAATAGTTAAAACACGTATTTACGTAAATATAGCTATTTTATTAAATTAAATCAAACTCGTTCACAATGGTCATAATTAAATCACACTAAATTATTATCTCTCGTTCCGCTGTGTTTATGTGTCATCACCGAACTACTCGTGACCATATAAGGCAATTAGTGACCCAAGCCAATCACCGTATTAGAAGTTGAGTGTGACTTCACAATGTCATAACTGAACTACCAGTATTCCATCTTAAGCTGATTAGGACATTAGGAAGTTAGTGACTTAAGCTGATCAGCGTATTAGGATAATAGTGTGACTGCAAGTAGTAATCGATTGTCCCACATCTAACCTAGACTAAGTATTGATTAGTCTTCTCCGGTATTTGGGTATTGACCAATACATCGTACTTTTCCTTTAACCAACCTAGATCGTCAATATTTATTTTTTGGAGATACAACAGCGGACCGTAGCGTCGTCTATTTTTATTCACTAGGATTCATATTTTTATTTTATTAGACCTATTAAATAGAAGTTCAATTTATTTTGTTATTTATTTGAATATATTTTTATTTATATTAAAGTTGTGTTTTACCGAGTCTGGTTTCTAATAGAGCTACCCGTCACACGTTTTTAAAATATAGCTTTAGAAAATAAAATTTTGACAATGTCATTAAATCTGGAGTCGAAAAAGTCAAGTTATAGCATTTTCAGTTTATAAATTGTCGTTTTCTAAATTTACAAATCATTGAAAACATTATTGCACGACTATATAATTGACAGAAAGTAGTTTCTGTATAATACCTTGAATTATTAAATATGACCTATAAGTGTTGTCGTAAAAATCCTTACAACAATCCTGCATGTGCTAACAACCCTCGTGTATTCCTTCTAAACAGTAGGTTACATCCAACTGGATCGGTGTCATATTTTCTAAAGCTCACACATCAACTAGTCAAAAGTTTCATTCAGTGAACTTGTGATTAATGAGTGTCTGTTTCTCTTTTGCACCGCGGGCGGTTTTCGCCCTAAAAAGTCCGCATAACCTGATTGTGATCGCTTATACACGTTTTTGGTGGATTATTTTCAAATCGGTTCGTTTTATTAATGACTTTTATTTTGTCATTTTTAATAAATCGGTTATGTTGTAAACACGTGCTTCCAGATAATTGTTTTGTTCTTACGATTAGGGATATATATTGATCAATTTGTATGACATATATAATATATAGGTACATACACATATTATTATTTATAATATACATGGTGTAACAGAAAGATAGGTCATAAATTAAATCGAGTATTCTGGGACCAAAAATAGTTCCATTAAACCTAACCTAACCTTACTTAGTGTATTGTTGATGCTACTATTTTATACCTAGTAACCATAGCAACAAGTGGTATACAGCCGACTAGAGAATTTTTAAAAACCATTGTAAAAAAGTTTTAAAAATATTGTGTGTACCTAAACGTTTGGGGGGGGGGGGTGGAAGGGGTTTAAGAGAACAAAACGCCTATAAAATTTTTATGGGGTGTACAAATTTTACTGTTATATTTTTTTAAGAACATTCCTACCATAAGAAAGTCACATGTCCATTTTTAATATAAAATCTCTAACAGCTTTCGATATAATAGAAAAAATCGATTTTCATTTTGTAACTTCAAAGGACTGTAACTTTATTTATATATATATATATATATATATATATATATATATATATATATAGATATATATATATATATATATATATATATATATATTTATATATATATATATATATATATATATATATACACTCTGGGCCAAAATTAACCGGCCATCTTAAAAATGGGTAATTTTTGATGTCTTATATTTCCTAAATTTGTTGTCTGATTTAAGTGATTTTTTTAATATGTTATAGCCTTATTCCTTGACCATATCGCTATAATAATATGGTTGCTAAACAGGTAAATTTTCATTGTATACCGAATGTACAAATTAAACTGTGTTTTTTTCTTAAACTTTGCATCATCCTGTATAATATTCCAGCATTTATAAAATATTGAAATTAAAACTTAACTATAGCCTCATCTTTTCTCAACATTTTGTTTTTTGACTTATTCGCTTATGTTGGATAATACAAAAGTTAGATAGTTTAATAACTAGCCATGTTTTTCATCAATACAGACGATTTAACTCACCAGCAAAATTAACCCCACCACCTTTATTATTGTTTTTGTTTACATTACCTGTGACAGTTTGTTTCCTAAATTTGTGTCATCGAAGGATTTTTGACATATAGTCGTTGTACGACATTGTTGCAAATCTGTTTCCGTGTTAATAACAATTCTTGAACAATTTCTAATTAAAATTAAATTTGTAATTAAAATTAAATTTGTAATTAAAATTAACAATTAAAATTGTAATTTTATATCATTGTGAGCGAATATTGTTTAAGTTGAAATTTTAGTGCTTATTTATTGTTTTTGATTTTAAAAATGCCACTCGTTCCAACTGATGCTGCTAGGGCAGTGGCTTTAGTTGATGCTGGTTACAGTCAGCGTCATATCGCTGGTATACTCGATGTACCCAGAACTACGGTACAAGATGCCATCAGACGATTTCGGGAGACAGGATCGTATAACCACAGGCCAGGTCAAGGCCGAAAACGATGTACTTCAGTTCGAGATGACCGCTTCATTGTCACTAAAGTATTGAGAAATCGCTTTTGCACCGCTCATGAAGCTCGTAGGTCTCTTCTTGAGTTGAGAAACGTTAGTGTGAGTAGACAGACGATTAGAAGAAGACTGTCAGAAATAAACTTGAGGGCTTTTCGTCCAGCTCGCGCACCACAACTGCTCCCACAACACCGTAGGGCTAAACTTCATTTTCCGCGATAATATGCTAACTGGACTATGGCGGAATGGAAGGATATACTGTTCGAAGTAGAGACCAGAATAGTCCTAAAAAGTCCAGATGGAAGCTAACGTGTCTGTAGGCGTCAAAATGAAAGCTTTGCTGAATGCGCTATAACCGAAACAGTGGCTTACCAAGGAGGGTCAATAATGATTTGGGGAGGTATTTCTTACGAAGGGCGTACTGATCTTGTTGTGTTCGGTAGAGGCAGTGTGAATGCCCAAGTATACCTGCAAGAAGTCCTCCAAAACCATGTCATGCCTTTTGTACCATTCATTGGTGATAACTTCAGACTAATGCATGACAATGCACGTTGCCATACAGCAAGATCTACCCATGAGTACTTTAATGAGGTCGGGATTCAAGTTCTACCATGGCCACCACACAGTTCCGATCTTAACCCGATTGAGCATATCTGGGACAACCTCAAAAGACGGGGAAGAGCAAGAGTACCAGCTCCAAGAAGTTCTAAGGGCTAGAGGCGGCAACACTCATTATTGATACCCAATTTTTTTTAATTAGACTTTAATTTCCAAAATATTGGTAATTTGAATTTTCTTCGAAGGTTTTGTTCATTGGATTTTTACTGTAACAAATGACTTTTTTTCAAAAAGATTATTTTTTCTCTTCCGCGGAGATAAAAATTGATAAAAAACATATCTAGTTGTTAAAGCACCTAATTTTTGTATTATCCAACATAGGCGAATCAATCAACAAACAAAATGTTGAGAAAGCATGAGGCTATAGTTACGATTTAATTTCAGTATTCTACAAATGCTAGAATATTCCACAGGGTGATGCAAACTTTAAGAAAAAAACACAGTTTGATTCGTACAGCCGGTATACAATGAAAATTTATCTTTTTAGCAACAATATTATTATAAAGATATTGTCAAGGAATAAGGCTATAACATATTAAAAAAATCACTTAAATCGGACAACAGGTTTAGGAGATATAAGAAATCAAAAATCACCCATTTTTAAGGTGGCCGGTTAATTTTGGCCCAGAGTGTATATATATATATATATTGTTGTGTCCGCTTTATGATGTTTTATTATTAATTAACACTAATTTAATTAATCCAATTATTTAATTAATTCACTAATTTATGCAGAGTCATACAAATCAATTACTATTAAAAATTTCTAAGGGTGCCTTTTTAATTTTATTTTAATCAGTTTACTTTATATATCTCTTCTAGTGGGTTCAGTATCTCCTAGTTGCTCATAATCGGGATAGAACAGGAAACGGAACTAACATTAAAACAACATAAATATGCACAGAAATTATTATTTATTTTCAATAAGCAATACGATGAATATTAATAAATAACTTTTGTGGGCAATTATCTTTCCCAACAAACTCCTATACTCTAAATTTAATTTTAATTACAAACTATCTATTGATCTGTTTTATAATAATATCTACTAAAAATTGACCATATAAAATATAATTTATTCACAAAAAATAACTCTTTGAAACTTGGAATCTTAGTTCGTATGCTTATATTTGATTTTATCTTTAGAATATCTTAAAGTTTTCTTTCATTCAAATTATTTGACTGACCTTTATTTTTTACACCAATGATGTCTCCTATCGATCAAACCACAGTTCCTTCCTTGATTGATTATGTCCGGCTACCATCAAATCTTTCCCGTTCTCAGCATCGATCCAAACCGCATACCAGCAAATTACTCCTCCGAAAACACAAGCCCAAGCCTCTTTTGACCGGTACTCTTTATTCACAAATTCTCCTTTCTTTCTCAATTATATCTCGTGGACTATGCAGACTCAAAAGAGTTATTAATCTTCTCGATTTTGATCTGCTCTCAGCTTCCACCTTTTTCACTAACAAACGAAAACACTGGTAGTCAGATTGGCTACACGAAAACACGTCTTCTCTTCTGGTCTGCCGGTAACATAATAATCTTTTCAATCCCCCCAGACAAACTTTCTCAACTCTCTCATTCCCCATCATTCCTTTTTAACCAATCATAAGTATTCATCTTTCCCACTTATTTTCGATTTTAGAAAATTTAAAACATAATATTTAAAACAAATAAACTACTTTTACTCAAATTACTTTTCAGAAACCATTAACAATTTTGCCTTTTTCAACAGAAATAAGTTTCCAAATTCTTGTTATCTCATATCTAAATCTAATTCTTATTTACTTTCGAAAAATGCCCACCGCAAAATACAATTACAAGTTTATTCTTAAATCTATAAAATTATACGGGTTCCATTGTCCTTTCACTATTCACTCAGTCTTTCACGGAACAATGTTTTCTCTTATGGTCTATTACAAATAAGTACAGGGTACATTTGAACTTATATGCCCGCGGTATATTAAAATAATAAAAAAACTCTTTATTCTATTTCTGATCGATAAACTGATCCATAACAATATATATATATATATATATATATATATATATATATATATATATATATATATATATATATATATATATATATATATATATATATATATTGTTATATATATATATATATATATATATATATATATATATATGTGTGTGTGTGTGTGTGTGTGTGTGTGTGTGAGTGTGTATATTTATTATTTAAAAAAAGTTTAATTTGAGCCAATTTTTTTTAGTGACATAGACATTAGTTATTTAGCCAGTTGCAATAGAGTCTCTACAGTTGAGCTGTAGAGACTTGAGAGTTGAGCAATAGAGTTGACCACAAAAAACATCGAAGCTTTCGAGATGTGGTGCTATAGGCGCATTCTCAGAATATCATGGATGGACCGCGTCACTAACACGCAAGTACTCCAAACTTTAGACAAAAGATGCGAAATTCTAAATGAGATAAAAACTAGAAAGATGGAATACTTGGGGCACATTGTGAGAGGTGAAAAGTACGAACTTTTAAGAAATATCATGCAGGGCAAAATTAAGGGCAAAAGAAGTGTGGGAAGAAGAAAAATATCGTGGCTTCGTAATCTACGTGAATGGTTCGGGTGTAGTTCGATTGAACTTTTTAGGCGCGCTGCTAACAAAGTCGCAGTGGCCATGATGATTTCCAATCTCCGCTAGGAGTGGCACGAGAAGAAGAAGAAGAATAAAGTCTCTAATTAGAAAAATACATAATCAAAATAAAATAATAATTTTTTTTTAATTTTAATTTTTTAAATAAGTTTTGTAAAAATTCCTTTTTTTTTAACAAAGGATGTAGATCTTTTAATAACAAATTGAATGAGGCTGCCTAAGATCCGATCAGTCAATTACCTTTCGAGATACGTTTAATTGCTAATACAAATTCTTGTATTTTTATAAATTTTGCAGAGCTTGAACTTTTTTTTTTAAAGATAGAGATCTAATTTTAAACTGATTATCTGGTTGGTCAATTATGTTTTCATATAGAAATAAAAAAAATTGGTTAAACAGTTGTTCAACCGCTTATTCAGTGCTTTGAGGGGGGGGGGGACTTTTGTGTTATAAACTAATTAAGCTATACGCTCCCTCTACAGTACACACATTTTTAACTTATTAATTATTATAGCTGAAGTAAAAACAAAGATTTCAAAAATAAAAGTTTTCTACGACCAATAGTGGATTTAGCTTAATTTGTTGGAAAAATCAGGTCAATCAAGAGAGCTATATTTTATGGGAATAGAATTTTTATTTCTTAAAAAACCGCTATTTATAGCCAAAATATTATAGGCACTGTGCGTCCTCGCTGACATATCAGAAGCATAGGCCAAGTATGCTTTCTAGACCATCTGGCTAATCTCGAAATGTCCCCGTGTATTCTTAACGAGTTCGAGAAGCCGCTGTTGAGCTACACAGCATTTTCTGACATCTTAGTCCGTGAGTCCACGTCGGCATCACGCGGCCCGTGAATAACTTTTATGTGTGAGTCCGTGTCGGCCTCTCATTGCACTTATCCTGTTAAAAGTGCCATAAAAGAAATAATAACCAACAGTTTGGAGTTGCAAATACTTGGAGGTTACTCCAGGCATTGCCCTTCATGGGCGCTGTGCTAGTTTCAAAAATTCATTAATTAATGCACGTTTTTTTACAGCTTAGACTATGTCTAAAAGTAATCCACCTATATGTAAAACATGTAATCTACAAGTTACTGTTAGCCATTTTTTAATTGTATACTCTCGTTCGCTAATTTTAGTGTCGCCTTTAACATACCTAACAGAATAACTAATTGATTGGAAACCAATTTTTCAGCGAATTATATTGTAGTCTTTTTGAAATCCATAGGAATATTTTTATAAAATTTAATTTTTATACTGTAGCGGCCTCTAATAACTATTATCGCAGATGCGACTGTACTAAATAAAAAAAATATTCGCATTTTATAATAGTTGTAGACAAACACCATTTAAATTAAAACATTTCGAATTCTCTTTTAAATCCTTAAATGATTATAAAAATATTGCCAAATTTACTTTTATAAATTATCTAAATGTTTTTTCACTAGAAACCCATTCAAAACACTTTATTATCCATCTTTATAGTCTCTAAAGTAAAACTGTTGCGAAGAGCACGGGCAATTATGTAGTTTGAAGTGAACATCAAAGAAACGGTAGGTAATAAGGTTAGGTAAATTTCTCTCAATAAGAAGGCGAATGTGGCCAAATTAAGCTGTTTTGTATTTCACAATCTTCGTTTATGTCCATATAAAAGAGGCACGAAATATATTTTTCGTCAATAACAGTGTAATATGAAGGTTATGTATTATTCTAATTTTATTATCTGGGACAAATTTTGGAATGAAAAGTGTTTTGTTTATCTTTGAAATAAATTTTAATTTGATTTGTAATTAAAACATCTAGTATATAAAAGTTATTTTAACAATTCAAAAATATTTCCATTAAAATAGTATCTAAATTTTAATGAAATTCACTTCTGTATGAATATGCATGATGACTGTTATATAAACAAGTGTTATAATGATTAGTGATAAATAATTAACTATAACTAAATGTAGTTTTACATTTACCCTTAACGGGTGACGTGAATTATGAATGTTTTTGGGAAAAACACTTTTTTAAAAACTGAACTCACAACTGAAATCACAATTAAAACTTTTATTTTTACTATTACGTCGTCCATATAGACGACGCATATTGCTCCTTGAAGTCCCTTCAATACGTTGTCCATCATACGTTGGAATGTGGACGGAGCGTTCTCAAGTCCAAATGGCATTCTTAAATATTCATAGTGTCCATGTTCCACATTAATTGCTGTTTTGATAATGTCTTCTTCAGCCATCTCGATTTGGTGAAAACCGCCCGCTAAGTCGAGGGTCGTAAAATATTGACATCTTCCCAATTTGTCCAAAATATCGCTAATGTGAGGAATTCTGTATCGGTCGTCAATTGTCTTCTCGTTGACCTTTCTATAATCTACCACTAGCCTCCACACTATTTTACTGGATGAATCTGGTTTCTTTGCCACGACCCAAATGGGCGAGGACCATGGCGATTGACTTGGTCGAATGATCCCTTGCTCTAACATTGAAAAAATTTGTTTCTTTACTTCTTCCTTGTACACATATGGATACCGGTATAACTCTTCATCCTTGGTTCTGATGTGGTGTTTAACTTCGTTAGTAAAGCTGAGAGGAGTGTCTGGTTGGTGAAATATATCGGAGAATTTTCGGCATAGGTGGCGAACTTGTTCCTCTTCTTCTTCGTTAAGGTGTTCGTTAATTAAGTCGTCGATATCTTATCTGTAGTCTAGTCCGGAGGTTGTTTCTATGGAATATATATGAAATCTTGAATGTCTATTTTGTTACTTTCGAGTGATTCCATAAGAGAAAGATAAATGGGGTCTGACGTACAGTTGGCAATTTCGATCCAGGCGAGGTGGTTCTCGGCGTTAGTAAGGGCTTCTTGTACTACGACGCCTTGCACTTTTTGGGTTGGAATAATGATGGTTTCTTTTTCTTCTTAAAGATGTATTTGTTGATTTCGTGTTCTTTTTGATGAATTTTAATAGGTTTCCCTTAAATCTCGAGATGGTGCTAAGGAACTCGATTCCTCGATAATTGTCACATACATCTTTACTTTCTTTCTTGTGTATTGTCGTGATAAACGATGTAGTCCACTTCTCCGGTATACTTTCTCCGTTAATACACTTTTTGGAAAGGCTGGTTCTTCTTCTTCTTCTGGTTCCTATCCGTTTCGGATGTTGGAAATCATATTGGCAATCATGACCTTGCTCGCTGCGGCTCGAAACAGCTCCGTTGAGGTTTTCTTAAACCATGTTCTTAAATTCCGCAGCCATGATATTCTCCTTCTACCAGGTCCTCGCTTACCTTAAAAAGGCTGGTTAGCTGCTTATATAATTTGCTTATACCGTACTTGAGTAGCTCAGATGGGATATTGCCAGGGCCTGTTGATTTTTTATTCTTCTGGAACTGCACTGTTGGGTCTCAGAAACCCAGAGAGTCATTCATTGCAATGTGACATGTGCATGAGTGGTTTATGTGTGTCGTCACTTTATGTAAATTCAGTCTGTCGTAAGCCGAATTAGAATACGGGTCATCTGCTACATTTTAGTGAAACAACGAGGTAAGATATTTCCAGAAGTACAAGCATGGGTACCCCGGATACAAGGGTGATGTTTACGGTAATAATTTTGTTTCAACTTATTTTTATTTATTTTAGTATAATGGCGTCAACTAGTAGAGAAAATAGTCGAGTAAAGGCATCAACTAGCAGAGAAAATCTTGGAATCTCCTGAACAATCTTCGAATTTGTTGTTCAACGAACAAATGATAGATATTATTGTTTTGCGCTCAAATGAAGAAGTCATTCGTAAATGCAATGATATTAGACAGCATGGTTACACAAGATCAGTAACTAGACCAGAAGTGAAGGCTTTCATTGGGCTGTTATTTTTAGCAGGTGCATTACGAGTATCTAACTGTAACTTAGATGAACTTTGGTCAGTAAAATTTGGAAATGGAATATTTCGGGCGATGTCACAGCAGCGATTCCAATTTATAGCCTTATGTTTGAGGTTTGATAGTAGGGACAGTAGAGCAGAAAGAAAATTAGTGGATAAATTTACACCTATACGAGAATTATTCGACATTTTTGTGAATAACTGTAAATCGTACTATACACCATATGAATATTGTACTGTAGATGAACAGCTTGTAGGATATAGAGGAAAATATCCATTTCGAATCTACATGGTTAGTAAGCCTGATAAGTATGGAATGAAAATAATGATGCTAAATGATTCAAAAACATATTATATGCTCAATGCAATTCCATACGTTGGAAGAGTAACCACAGAAAACAATGAATCAGTACCGGCTTATTATGTTCGAAAACTTTCACCACCAATACATGGAACTAACCGAAACCTCACTGTTGATAATTGGTTTACGTCAATTTTCTTAGCTGAACAAATGTTAGAACAGTATCAATTAACTCTCCTAGGTACTTTGAGAAAAAATAAAAGAGAAATACCTGCTACATTCCCCAAAAAAAAGAAGTAGGTACATCGCTATTTGCTTTTGATAGAAATAAAAATCTTGTTTCATATACTCCTAAACAAAACAAAATTGTTCGTTTGCTGTCAACATTGCATTCTGATGACTCTCTTAATGCCATTACAGGTAAGCCCAATACAGATACATTTGATCAGCTCTACCATTCTTACACTACCTCACGGAAGACCAGACGTTGGCCGCTACGAGTTTTTTTCAATATACTTGATGCTCGTGGAATAAATGCAATGGTTTTGTTTTCTCTCTCAAATCCCCACTGGAAGGAAAGTAGAAACAATAAGCGAAAATCGTTTCTAAAGCAGTTAGGAATGAGTCTAATTGAACGATGGTTACAAGAACGATTGACCGTGACTAATTTACAAAAAACACTGCGGTAAAGAATATCTGAAATTCTGGGAATTAAAGTCCCCCCACCACAACATGATGTTCATTTAACAAAAAAAAAACAAAAAATAGATGCTGCTTTTGTGCAAAAGGAAAATATAAAAAAACCAGTTTTGCGTGTTCTGAGTGTCGCAGACCATATTGCATGGAACATAGAGCCCAGCTATGCTGTGAATGTGAACATCAAGATCCAAGAAACTGAAGACCTGGCTAAGAGTAACTAAGACTTATATTACCAAAAGAGTTTATTTTTTTGTTACAAGGATAGTTATACAGGTGTATTTTGTAGATGATAATTTTAATTTAATGTTTATTTGTTTTAATAACAATGTTTTATGTTATTTTTGAATTTCAACAAATATATCTCTTTGTGAAATACCACACCATGGTTAAATTTTTTTCTACACATTCTACTAAAATTAGATATTCTCCCAAATACATCAAATATTCACATTTTCTGTTTTTTTTTGCTAAAAAACAGCTTTGGGTTTCTGAGACCCGAGTGTGAAGTTCATGCCTTAAAAAATAAGTGTGATGTACCAGGGTTAATGTTTGGCATACTCGTGTTACTTCTTTGTCGCCAATCCTAATTGGGGAAGATATTGTATATACTTGCACCTCTGATAGTGTTTGAGGTGTTTGCAAATACTCTGCTCTTTCTTCCGCCAGTAGATTTGCGAAGTATTCGTCCCATTTATCTAGGCTGATGGGTGAGATGATGTTTTTAGTCTTATCTTGTCGAAGAGATCGAAGTATTTTCTAGCTTTCGTTTTTCTTCTTAGTTATCGCACCTCGTAAGTTTCTTTGGGCTGTTAGATATTCATTTTTACGTGTTTGTGGGATTTATCGCGTTTAATCTTTATTTTTTCTTCGATTTGTTCGTCCCACGAATATGCTTTGCTTCGTTCGGTTTTTTCATATTTACCCAGGGCTTCTTCTGCTGCACTTGTGAGACGTTGTTTTATGTAATTGTAATGGTGCTCAACACTATCAAAGTTTTCTTGTAAGAGCTTTTCATCGAGTCGATTTTTGTACAGTGCCTTTGCGCTTTTATGGTTGAGGCTATCCAAGTTGTATTTGGTTTTTATTGTTTTTTGCTCTTATTCCTCGTTGTTTTCTTTTTCCTCGTTTAGTCGTGTGGGCAATATTATAGCTTTTACTAGGTAGTGGTCGCTTCTACATGTGCTTTCTCTAAAGGCTCTTATAGTCTATAATGGATTTTAAATTTCTTGATTGTTGGACCCAAGTAATATTATGTATTTCTCGGTGCTGGAAAAAGCTGATAAGTATTCTCAGATTGTTTTGTTCACATATGTTGCTAAGTCTATCTCCATTGTCATTTCTAGTATCTTCTCCGGATTGAACAACTATTTTATCTGTAACTTTTTTGCCCATTCTCGCATTTAGGTCTCCTAATAGGAGTATTTCTTTTGATATTCTTATTTTTGATATTTCTTAAGATAATTGCTCAAAGAACTCCCTTTATCTTTTAATAAAGGGTCCTCGTTTACTGCATAGATGCCAAGAATGATGACTTTACTTGTTTTCCAGGATGTATTGCACCGAAGTCGTTTTCTAATAGGTATAGCCACTCCTTGCTGGGCTCTTTTATCTCTCTGTATTCCTGAGAAAAAGCGGTCGTATTCTCCAAGTTTTTCTGAGCTTTACTTTTTCTTTTTAGTATTTTACTCTGAGCCTTTTTAGATTTATTGGTTTTAGAAATTACGTCGTTGAGTTTATTGGAGAGCCCTTGAACGTTTCAAGTACCAATTATCATAGTCCGTTTTCTAAGCTTAATTCGTCTTCGTTTGTTTAATCGTTTCCGAGGCCTGTTACTGGAAGTTTTAACCTTGAAAGTTTTTAATAAGTATCGAGGGGTTAACCCGATGCCTCAACTCCTATCCTGAAGGACCGGAGCTTTGATTTCGGAGTGCCACTCCTAGACCGGTTGCCTTCTCTATGGCTCAACGATACCTGTCTTCCTTTTATTCCTTTTATTTCATCCCCTAAAGGTTGTGTTGCCACCTTTGCCATTGGATCCCCAAGTCGTTGTGGTCTTTAACCGTCACCCTGGTTAAGGAACCCTTAGCGGGTACTAGTTTGTAGGGTCGGGAAACACCTGAAATATACGAAAGGCAGGGATCGATTCACTTTCCCTGACACGACTATCCGAAAAGGAGTTCCTACACGCTACCTATAAAAAGATCCAAATGGCTCAAAACGAATACCTTAAAAAAAGATGAAAGAAACATCATCATACATCATTCACACACCATAATGACTCATCTCGAATAATAGGCCAATTAAGTTAATTGTTTACTCAACACAACTCTATAGACAGATTTCACAGTTGAAATGTGTAGTAAGAAATATTACAAAAGGCTCACATCTAGGAATTCATTAATTTTTTTTTGTGAAAATATTTTTAAATCAACAATTTTATTTAAAAAATTCCTTTATAAAAGGTATAATAATAAAACTCTATCGGGCTATATCACAGAACGTTTTCATATTTATATTCCATCATCAGTGCTACATGGATCTACATGTATGAAGCTACAATACTTCAGTACTACTGTACATCGAGATAGCACTGATGATGGAATACTAATTCCGAAAACTTTCTATGATATAGCAAGATAGGATTTTTATTACTATACCTTTTATAAAGAATTTTTTAAATAAAAGTATTGTGATACATGGTATACAGCCAACTACAGGAATTTTCCTTGTGAATTTTATTCTATTTTTATCTGAACTGAAATTACTTTCAACAGAATGTTTTACTCCGCTCTTAGCGTATAATAAATGTATCATTTTATATTTTTCATTTTTTATTTATCTAAAATATTAGCAATGAACGCCGCAATTGTCTGTCGCTCTATATTATTGAGTTTGAGTATCCATACATTGTAGAAACTGTTAACAACCTCAGGTAATTAAACATTGCGTCTAGCAGTAAACACAGACATTTTATGTTTTATAGTTTGTTCTTGGAAAAGCTGTAAAAGGTTAGTTACATGACCAGCTATTACGGTGAAGTTTAGATACATTTAAAACTCTAAAGCACTCTGGTAATTGGATAGTTTTGGAAAGCATACATTTTCTGTTTTGCTATGTCTGTAATATTTTCATTACAGCGCTTTTGAGAAAGTTTTTTTCTGATATAGTGTAACAATCTTACTGTTTCTGATATGAAACATTTTGCAAAAGATTAATATTTACTTGCTAGAATTTGCATCGGTTATAGATCGGAAGTATTGTGAGATTATAAAATACGTCAGTGCATATAGTTTGTATTTTTAGATATTAATTAATTTTAAAATTACTTCCTTATTTATCTTCTTCAGGTTCGGTCTCCTTTTCGAAGTTTGGCTATCATCATTGCTATTTGAATCTTTGAACCAAACCTGCTATATATTTATTATAATATATAGCAGAAAACTACATTTTAGTGGAGACAAAACAAAAATTAGGAAGATGGAAAAATATATAGGGGATATATTCCATGACCAGAGACAGGAAAATATATATGAAGATAATCAGAGTAAAGGCGAGGAACCCGAAATAACAAAGTCAGAAGTTATGCATGCAGTAAAGTCCATGAAAAATAATAAAGCTGTTGCTCCAGATGAAATACCAAGTGAATTGCTAAAACTAGTCAATGAAAAAAACATAGTTTTAAAACATCTTATAGTCTAACTACTGAAGACAATCATCTATTCCACGTGAAATGCTGACATCAACATTTATTTGTATACCAAAGAAAGTAAATGCCAAAGAATGTAGTAATTATACCTTAAAAACCCTGCTAAAAATCATCCATAATAGAATACACGCTAAGCTGGAGATGGATATTAGTGATTCCCAGTTTGGATTTCGGAATGGAGTGGGCACAAGAGAGGCATTATTTTCTTTTAACGTGCTAATCGAAAGATGTTTGGATGTTATTCGAGATCTTTATGTATGTTTTATAGACTACAGCAAGGCATTCGATAAGGTAAAACATGACCGACTTATAGAAGTACTCAAATTAAGACTCAAATTACCATGTGAGGGATGTAACATTGATATCAAATTTATACTACAGCCAACGATCAAATGTGAAAATTGGAAGAGAAGTGTCAGAAGAAGTGGAGATAAGGAGAGGGGTCAGGCAAGGTTGCATACTGTCGCCGTTATTGTTTAATGCTTATTCTGAAAAAATCATACAAGAAGCTATGGTAAACGAGACAGTCGGCATAAAAGTGAACGGAAGTTTAATTAACAACATTAGGTATGCCGACGATACAGTCATAATAGTCGACAACTTGGAAGACTTAGAAACAATAATGAACAAATTATTAAGATATAGTGGAGAATACGGACTCTCTTAACACCAAAAAAAATTAGCAAGAACAACAACACAAACGAAATATTAACGGTAGGCGGCCAGCAGATTGAGAGAGTAAAAAGAGATACTTGGGAACGATAATCACAGAAAATAACGATTATACTGCAGAAATACGAATCAGAATTGAAAAAGCACGTGCCAACTTCGTGAAAATGAAAAAGATTTTATGCAGCAAAGATCTGACATTGGCCCTCAGAATAAGGCTAATTAAATGCTATGTACACAGTGTACTCTACTATGGAACTGAATCATGGACATTAAACCGGAATACAATAAATCGACTTAACTCGTTTGAAATGTGGACATTTTGAAGATTGTTAATGATTCCATGGGTAGATAGAGTCACGAATACAGAAGTGTTATAGGAGAATTGAAGGAGAATAGGCAGAGAAAGCGAAATGGAAAATACAAGAAAAGAAAGGAAATTGCATTATCTCGGACATGTAATGAGAGGTGAAAGATACAAAATCTTAAGACTTATAATTCAAGGAAAAGTAGAGGATAGGAGAAGCGTAGGAAGAAGACGCGTTTCCTGGTTGAAGATCCTGAGAGAGTGGTGTGGTTGCAGCTCAAGGCAATTGTTCAAAGCAGCTGCCTCGAAGATCAGAATAGCCATGATAATTGCCAACCTTCGTCGTGTAGATGGCACTTAAAGACGAAGAATTACTTGAAACTATTTTATTTTAATATATAAGTACAATCTAATACAACTCAAACTACGAATCTTAACCATAACCTTCTGCCGTACGATTGTCTACTTCTTTTCTTTCCTCTTACCATCGGTAATTCTGATCCAATCTAAGAACTCCACTTTTTCCATAATTCCTTGTGCTACCAAAGAATGAATTTCTGCCTCCACCTTAGAACGTAATGCAAAAGGTACTAAACATAGTTTGAAAAAAAAAGTTTTAAGTTGTAGTTTTGTTAATAATACTGACTGCAGCGCTTGAAACAATTTCAAACTGTATTGGTTAGTTATTTACTTTCAAATTATTATTAAATATTTTGAATTAGTTTAATGTTCATTTAAAATTTCCCCAACAGCATTTATATTTTTAGTTTTCAAACTAACTTTTTATAAAATGTCCTCTATTCTTATAAAAATACCATACCAAATTTTTCTTTTTAGATTGAACTGCTAAATGAGAAGCATACCCACAACGATAACATATACCTGTCTTAGTATTTAAACTCAAATGTCTAATATTTGTATTTGAATTTACATATGAACTTGTATTAGTGTTTTGTTTACTCTTATTGAAGTTTGAATATTTTGAACAACGTGATCTAAATTTATTAGATTGTTAATAATTAATTGAATTAATGTAATTTAATTGATTAGTTTCCTTTTCTAATGTTTTCAAACTACTGGCAATCTCTACCGCTCAATCCAAGACAAGATTCCTGGTTTCCAATAGTCTTGCTTGTGTTCTGTTGGAACGTAATCCAAAGATAAATTGGATTCTTATGGCAGATTTTAAGTATGCTTAAAAACTGCAATTTATTGCTCTCTTCTGTAATTCTAGTAAGAATTCTTGTCCTGATTTTCTCTGGGCTTGCTTTCTGGTTTTAAACCTGTAAATTTCAGCAATTTTCAAAGGGGCAGGATTGTAAAAATTGTCCATTAGTGTAACAACTTCATTGTATGTCTTATCCTCTTGTACTTCTGGTGCATATTTGTCACATAGTATATCATAGGCTTCAGGACCCATATAATGTTACAGATAAGGTAGTTTCATATTGTCATCTATTTTGCAAACTTTAAAAGCTCCTTTCAGGCATTTCACCCATCGTGACCATTTTGTAACTAATTGACTAAACGACTCCACTGTGAATGTAGAATGAATTTGTAATGTACTGGTAGTTGCTGTGGTTGCAGCTTCCATAATTTATCGTTTCTCACTACGGTAAGTAAAAGTAAAAATCCTCGTCGCTAATTGTTATGTACTGTAAATGTAGTGTTTGTTGTAGTCAACTCTGAAAAGCAAATGCTTATTGTTGGGCTTTTATACAGGGTGTTTCAAAAAGGTATGTCATCAATTAAATCACGCAATTCGGGGACAAAAATAAATTGATTGGATCCAACTAACCTTAGTACAAAAGTGTACACAAGCGCACAGAAAAATTTTAAGGGGGGTGTGCAGCCCTAAATCCCCCCCAACTTTTGATTACGTTCATATCAAATGAATTTTTTGGCATCATTAGTTTAACACATTATTTTTAAAACTTTTTTGCCTCTTACTACTTTTTCGAAAAACTAGTTTTTTCCTAGTTGGCCATAAAATTACAATTAGTTTCTACGGATACAATAATTACAAACAGTTCCATCAATAATAGTCAATAATTTGAAGCTATCATTTATTGTGTGAATAAGATTAATATTAAAAATTTTGATATTGCAATGACCTACACATTTCAGGAAATGGCAGATATGCATTTATGAATATTGATTTTATATTATAAGTAATTTCAAGTTTTGAATCCTAACTGTGATATTGTATATTGTAATTTAAACTGTTAATGGGGTTATCCTGTGTATTAAATAAATAAAAATATAAATAAACTTTGGGTAAGTTGGATCAGATTAAATTAAGATTTCAATAAACTATCGGGAATATCGTAGGTGAATGTCAAGGAAATAGTGCAGCAGCCGCAAGGCGTTATGCAGTAAAATACCCTAATCGAAATACACCCGATAGATGATTATTTCTGACCATTGATCGTCGTTTACGGAAAACGGGTACATTCCAACCACAAGTTTCTGGCAATAGTGGTCGTCCAATAATGGATGCAACTGATGAAGACATTTTAGAAATCATTGAAGAAGTCCCTGGAACAAGTACAAGGGTAATAGCTGCTCAACTAAATGCTCCTCACTTAAGGGTTTGGAGGCGTTTGAAGGATCAGCTGCTTAAACTCTATCACTTAACAACGGTTCAAGAGTTATTGGTTGAAGATTATCCTAAAAGGATTGGATTTTGTGATTGGTTGTTAATGGAAAACACGAAATGTTAATTTTATTAGAAATATTTTGTTTACCGACGGAGCTACCTTCAGTAGAAATGGAATAACAAACCATCATAACGAGCACATTTGGCCGACGAAAATCCTCACGCCAAAAAAACGACTCATCACCAAAGGACTTTCAAGGTTAATGTTTGGGCAGTAATTTTGGATAACTATCAAATAGGCTCAGTATTGCTTTCCAACAATTTAAATGGTGATAATTATTTGCAGTTTTTGGCAAACGATTTACAAGATTTACAAGAGTATTTGCAAGAAGTGAATATTGCAATAAGGCAAAATATTTCTACAAGATGGCGGTCCACCGCATTGCAGTAATGAAGTCCGGAAATACATTTGCAGACAGTATCCTGGTCGTTGGATTGAAAGGGGTCGTGACGCACCTATTTCTTGGCCACACAGAAGTGCAGGTCTTAACCCCATGGACTTTTGCTTTTCGGGGTTTATGAAAGTGTATTTTGTAACAATAGAGGACGAACAACAATTGAGGGTTAGAATAATTGAAGCGGCAAATCAATTTCGTCAGAAAAATATGATTTTTCAGCCCATTCGGTTTTCCTTATTAAAACGATACCGAATGTGTATTGAAGAAAATGGAGGTCATTTTGAACATTTATTGTAATATCATATTTATAGAGGTTATTGACTTTTTTGTACTTGTTAATTCATTTAAGCCATTTATTTAGTTGCACGTCATTTTTTAAAGGTTAATGAAAAGGGCGTAACTCAATAAAAACTGTTCTTTGAAAAAAGTGATAAAAGGCAAAAAAAAAATTTAAAAATAATGTGTTAAGCTAATGATGCCACAATATTCACTTGATTTGAACGTACTCAAAAGTTTAGGGGGATTTAGGGCTGCACACTCCCCTTAAAATTTTTCTGTGCGCTTAGATTTTGTTGTTTCTTTTTTATGAAAAATGCGTTCAGAACAAGAAAGAAACGTGTTCATTTTTATTACAAAATTGCAAGTAGTTTAAGAGATAATGCAAAAAAACACTTTTTATTTTGTAACTTCAAAGGGCTGTAATTTTTTTTGTGTTCACTTTTGTACTAAGGTAAGTTGTCCCCGGAATGCGCGATTTAATTTATGACATACCTTTTTAAAAACACCCAGTATATCTCAACCTGGAACAATATTGTTTTTTTTTATAGCCCTTTTTCTATCCGAATTGTCGAATAAAGGCCTCTCCCATTTCTCACCATTCATCCTTGTTGTGTGCTAGGCGTTTCCACATTGGTCCTGCGACTCTTTTGATATCGTCACTCCAGCTCATTTAAGGTCTTCCTCTTGGTCTCTTCGCATCATACCGTCGCCAGTTTCCGACCTCTTTGTTCCATCTACCATCTTCGAGACGTTCGTTCTGTCCAGCCCATTTCCATTTTAATTTAGCTGCTTGTTTCGCGGCGTTCTTTATTTTTGTTTTGTTTTGAACAAAACAAAAACAAAAACAAAACAAAACAAAAATAACAATATTGTTGATATTCCCTATATACACTCGCGATCATAAAATCCGGATCACCTTGAAAATTTCAAGTTTCTGGAATATTTTTGCCGCTGGTGCAGTAATAACCTTTTTTTAGGCTAACGTATTTTTTATTTGTCATCGATGTTTGTTTTGAAAGAAAAAAAAAACGGTTTTTTATTGTTTTTATTGAAAAACCAGAAAACAAACCAAATTGTTGATAAAAAAGGCATACGAAAAAAATGGAAAATACAGAACGTGGTAAAATGTCAGTGAAATTTCAATGACTAATATCGTGTATTGCCTCCATTTGCTCTAATGACCTGTTGCAGACGACGGGGCATACTCTCAATTTTTCTCCGGATTACATGTTGTGGTATGTTATTCCACTCTCTCACTAACAGATCCTTAAGCTCCTGTCCGTTGTTAGGAGGAGATGTTAGGGGTTGAATAGGTTTTTTCAAATCGTCCCAGATATGCTCGATGGCATTCAGGTCTGGAGACCTAGCTGGCCAGGGTAACCTCGTAATTCCAACCTCGTCCAAGTATTATATACTGATCGTGGCAACGTGCGTTCGCGCGTTGTTCTTCATAAAAACGACGTTTTCTCCAAGCCTTGCCATGGTATGCATAACATGTTCTTCCAGAATCTACGTAATGTCCCTTCGTGCAGTTAAGGACCCATTTTCGATGAAGGGTAATTCTGTGCGGAAGTGGGAAGATACACCTCCCCAAGCCATCACTAAGCCTCCACCAAATGGCATTCTTGGAGCAATACAAGCTTGTGAAAATCATTCACCGGTTCTCCTCCAAACTCTTACACGTCCATCGGATCCAGTTAGGCAGAAACGGGATTCATCTGAGAATAACTCTTTGGTTCTATCGTTAATTCCCAATGCGCGTATTGTCGAGCAAAAGCTAGTCGTGCAACTCGATACGCCAGGCCAAGTGGCGGTCCTGTAGCCATTACCCGAGAAGATAGTCCAAAAGAACGAAATCTTCTCCTGACTATTGCAACGCTAATATTGCAATTTCGTACTTCCTGTAGACGATTTCGATGCATAATCGCAGTTGAGGTCCGGTTTCGTAAAGCCTGAAACACAAGAAAACGGTCATCTCGTACCGTGGCCATTGTTCTTCGTCCAGAGCCAGGTCGTCTGGATAGCAAACCCTTCTCCTGAAAGCTTTGAAGCACAAATGAGACATTTAAAACAAGCGGCAGTTACAGGTACCGTTCATTTTGGGAAGTGTGCGTTTTCCCGCAAAATCGGCACTATTGAAATTCTTTGTTGCAAAGGAAACCGCTAAGCCGACAACAATTCCCAGAAACATGCATTGGTTTGTATTTCTGTTATTATTATTTACGATAAAGCTCGTTAAAAATGAAATATCGGTGATTTTCAAGGTGACCCGGATTTTATGATCGCGAGTGTAATTAAAACACATGCCTAAAACATTAAAATACGGTCACGACTAAAGGAGGACTATGAGAAGAAGCATATCTGTTAATTAAAACTTATCCATTGATTCCGATACCTTTTTTAGATAAATAATAAATATTCCGTCTAAATTAAATAAGTCAGTCGTGACGAACACCTCTTAGTCTTAAGATCTGTACTTCCTCTCAAAGTCGTTCTTTTATTTTATATCTGTTAGCCACTATTTTTTATTTATAAACCTTATAATTACTGTTTTTCGGCGTTGTTTCGTGTAGTTGCGTTTTTGCGTAGTTGTAAACGTATGTCTGTTTGGTTGCACTATCCCTGCCTTTCCCATAAATTATTTCTCAAGTGCCAAATGTACGTCACTGGAATAAACGTAAGCTTGTACGTTTTGTGAACATACTTGTTATGTTTTCATGTTTGTAAACAATCCTTCGGTTGCTTGTTGATACTGTGTTTATCTAAAGACAAAAGTAAATATATAGTGTTTTCAAAAATATTCTCTTCCTAAAGGGTATTGAAAATAAACTTGAGTACATAAAAATAATATTAACAAAAATATTATAAAGCAAGACATTTAGATTTCCTTGAAATATTATCGAAAGCATTCTATTTTCATAGCTACTATTTAAATATTTATATTTATATACATATTGGGGTGTATTCTGTAACAATTCCATTAAATTTTAGAGGCCTCTTTAACGTTTTGACACAATGACTAAAATTCTTTTATTAAAACTGTACTCTCTAAAAATGATAATTTGGAGGATTCTAATTGAGTTTTAGTTTTCTGGACAAAACTATAATTTGATTTTATGAATGACAGTTGCTGTTGGAGGATGTTATTTTGGAAGGCTTGCTTAGCTTTCAATACAGATTGGCAACTATCATCCGTTAAAAGGTTAATTATTTTTTTTAATCAACTTAATGATCAGCATAGAAATTAGCTGCTTCCAACCGTGTTCCCCATTGTGTTAAAATGGGTTGCGGTGGCAGCGGAACAGCAGGAAGCATATCTCTGTAAAATTGTATTCTTATAGGTGATTTCAGGAATACCTTTTTGATACTTGCTCTCTTTATTCCATGCGCTGAACAAGTGACATATATTAAGTTTGGATAAAATATTTTGAAATTTTGTCCTGCCTTCACCATAATATGGTGCGGCATCAGATAAAATAAGCAATAATTTATCATTAGGCACATCAGTAGGAAGAAAAAAGTTTGCTAACGCTTCTTGTAGAAACCGTGATATTGTTAGTTGTTGTGTTGGTATGTCGATTTCGCGCACTTTCCTATGTCGATTTTTCGAAAGTACCTTCGTTTCGAAAGGCTGTAAGTTTCGGAAAATTTGATGAATTTTATAGATATAAGTTTCAATATAAAGTTTAGATTTTTATTTAAAATTTATGCAAATTTTACTTGTTAATGTTTATAAACAATGAAGACATCATTTTTTAAAAAATAGTCGCTAACTTCGTTCCTATTGGTCATGGAAGGTTTTTTTTAAATATGAGTTTTTTTACCAGATATCCAATAGTTGTACGTACAACTCTGTAGCTTAAAAAATATAGAAGCTATTACAATTGTTTATAAGTAAAAAACATAAGTACCTCTTTTTCAAACGTTTATTTTGTAAATAATTTCAATGCACTATGCATTTAACTTCTGAGATAGTTTAAGTCTTAAAGAATTCTATGAAATTTGCTAAATATGTCTAGCATCATTTATAGGGCAAGGTCAATAGTTTAAATAATTAGCCTCAGTGATAAATAAATTAAATAACTTTTAAATTATTTGACCGATCGGGGGAAATTTCGCACAAATTTAAAAGACGGTAATTCCTCGATGTTCAAATGTATTAATAACATTTTATTTTGTTAATAAAAAAATTAATAAAATTTATAAATTAGTGCAAAAAACTGCTTTTTTGCAAATATCTCCGTAAATAATTTATCAATTTTAATTGAAAAAACGGGAAAATAAAGATATTCTTGATATAAAAAATGATATAAATATTGTTTATTTAAAATATTAAGGGAAAAATTTATTTAGGTTTATTTAAAATATTAAATATTAAGGGAAAAAACTTCTAGACAAAAAACCAAATTGTGACTATGAATTATCGTTTAAAAAAAGGCAAGGTAAAAATAAGAGGACCTTTTCATGTATTCGTCATCTAGTAACCCTCACCTATGTCTTAAAAGCTTCAGAATGGCTTCAGATATCTGTGAAAAATTTTGCCGTGAAATCAATGATTTTTGCATAACCAGACTGGGCTATAACTAAAATAATTAAATAAATAAGACAGTATAACGAGCACAATACGTTTTACTAAATGTACGTTTTTTGTACCTAATGTAAATTACCAATGTAGATAATAAAAATCTAACTTACTTTTCTATTTATTTGAATTCAATTTTTAAACACAACCGCACAAATTCCAAACCAAATTCATATAATATTAACAAATGTGAAACAAAAATTTTACACTGTTTTTAATTAACTTTTTGGGTGTTCAGAGCACCACTTTGTTTCAATTAAACCTAGACGAGTAAAGTTGATAAAAAACCTGATTTATCTATAGTTTCATTAATAGCGAAGCTTGGTGGACTTTCAATAATTTTGAAAAAATTGTGCCATAGCATGCTCGGTGCATTTTTATTGCTTGAATGTTGATTATTTATAGGCTAGGGAATAGGAATATAAAATATATTTTAGAGGGAACGTATAGAATAACTTTTAAGACATAATACAATGTAATAAGAACAAGTTTCTTTCTTTCTTTTTCTTTTTATAGTTCTTCTGCTTTTAACTTTTTGTGGAGATATGATATCACTGATAGAACATACACACATAATAGTAGTAAAATTGACATCAAGCGGAAGATGCGTCTTATGGTTTTTTTTATCTAGGATAGCCCTTACAAGAAAATTGATCATAGCTCGAGAAAAGAAGCTTATTTTCAGGACTGTGACAAATTCAGGTCATGTAGATATTGTTTAACTCTAAAACTTTCATTTGATCTTCGTGGAACTACCGTATCTTTATTATCTTCTTCTTCTACTACTTCTTTTGCTTAATAAGCAATTATGCTTGTTCATTGGCGGATTGATACCTCTATGAAAGGTTGTCACTATATCTTGTGCGCGGACGTCCGATACTTCTTCTGCTAATTGCTGACTTTTCTCTTGCTATTTTGACGACACGGGTTTCCTCCATTCTGCTTATGTGGTTATTCCATTCTTTTTTTCTATTTTGTGTCCCTTCATTTATACACTACATTTTCTTCTAATGTCGTCACTTCCCTTTCCATCTCTCATTGTATTTGCTGTTAATCTTCTCAGTACTCTCATCTCTGCCGTTTCCAGTAGCCTTTGCGTTGTGGCTGTGTCGGGTCTTGTTTCTAAGGCATATGTCATTATTGGTCTTACACTGGCTTTATAAATTCTTGAATTCATCTCAGTGTTAATGTGTCTGTTCGACAATATAGTATTATTAAGGCATCTTGCCAGTCTATTTGCTTTTTGTACTTGATATCTCACTTCTTTGTCTATTATTATGTTTTCTGGGTGTTTTTATCTCCTTTTTTTAATAGTAGAATTAGTTCGCTTGTTCTCCATGTTTCCGGTATTTTATTGTGTTTTATATATATTTAGGGATTCTACAGTATTCACTGCCTTCCCTCGCTCAACCGTTTCCATCTCTCTCTGTTGTTTTCCTCCTTCCTATGGGGCTTCATTCGGTTATTCTCTTTATCCATCTGTTGTCGCTAGTTCTTCTTACATGTCCATACCACTTTAGTCTTTTTTGTTCTATATATGTTAGTATGTCTATTTGTATTGATGTTCTTTGCTTTATTTCGTCATTCCTTCCCATATCCATTCTTGTTACTCTGCAGCATCTTCGCAGGCATTCCATCTCTGTTGCTACTATCTTACTGCTGTTTTCTTGTTTATGATCCAATTTTTAGCCCCATATGTCATAATACTTCGCACTAATGTTTTATAAATCTGCGTTTTTGTCTTCATATTTATATGTCTATCCCACCATACTGAGTTAAGTTGTCGAATTGCTGTTCTTGTTTGTCCTAATCTTTGTGTCATTTCGTTCTCTGTTGTTGCCTTTTTCGTGATTATAAACCCCAGGTATTTGAATTTACTCTTTCCTTTGATTGTTACGTTGTCATCAATCTCTAGATCTTATATGTCTTCTTCACTTGTAGATATTTACTCTGTTTTCGCGAGGTTAATATCTAGGCCAGCCTTGGTATATTCTTCTTGTAGTTTCTTCATCATGTAGCTGAGGTCGTCTTGGTCTTGTGCAATCACTACTTGATCGTCTGCAAAACTTAACGTATATAGGTATTCGTTCCGTACCGGTACTCTCATGCCTTCGCATTTTCTTTTCCATGTAGTCAAGGCTTTCTCTAAGTATATTTTAAATAGGGTTGGAGATGTGGAACAACCCTGCAGGAGCCTTTTTGTTGTGGTGATGTCTCCTATGACTCTTGTTACCATTTTAATGGATACTTTATTTTCTTTATACAGAGCTTTTGTAGCTTCTATGAGTTCCGTCTGTATTTCTAATTTGTACATTGCCTCATATAGTTCGGACCTTGGTACAGAGTCATACGCCTTTCTCAGGTCCACAAATGCCAAGTGTATATCTCTATTTTTTGCTTTTTTCTTTTTCAACAGTTGTTCCAGTGTGTATATGTGGTCTATGCATGATCTTCCTGCCGTGAAGCCTGCCTGATCCTCCCCGATTTTGCCTTTTATCGCTTGCTCTATCTTTTCTCGCAGTATCTTCCCATATAATCTTCCTATTGATATTACGCTTATTCCTCTGTAGTTTTCGCATCGTTTTCTATCTCCTTTCTTAAATATAGATGTCATATATGCCGCCGTCCATTCCTTTGGGAGCTGTTTTCCATTTATGGCTTTCTGAAATATCCATTGTATCATACCATGTAATTTTTTTGATCCGTATTTTAAAAGCTCAGGTGAGATGCCTCCAGGTTCCGGTGTTTTCTTATTTTTGATTGCTTTTATGGCCGTTCTCATTTCCCTATCTGTTATTTCTATTTCTTGTTGTGGGAATCTGCTTCGTCTTCGCCTGTTTTCTTTTCCAATGAATTGTGGTCTTTGTTCTGTTAATAGTTCCTTGTAGTAGTCCTTCCATTTTTTGTCCTGTATATTTCCCAATTTAATTTTTTCTTTTGAGTTTTGTTTAAATCCTCTCAGTACTTTCCATGACTCCGAAGTTCTTGTACCTCCTATATATGTTTCAATATTTAAGCAGATTCTTTCCCATTCTTCATTCTTTTGCTGTGTTATTTGTTTTTTTCACTTTTCTATCTTTTTCTTTATATTCTTTATAAACTTCATCGTTGTTTGTAGTCAGTTATTTTTTGTATAGTTGCTTTTTTTCTTCAATTATTCTTTTTGTTGGTTCATTTATTTCATAATAGTGCTGTTTATTTGTTATATGTTCTTTTTCCCCAAGGGCTTCGAATGCTGCTTGCTTTATATTTGCCTTTATATGCTCGTATATTTCTTCGATGTTGCCGTATCTAAATTCTATTAATTTTTGGTCCTGACGTTGTTGGTATAGTTCTCTTATTGATTGTTCTTGGAGTAGTTCTATATTGTACTGTTTTATAATTATGTGTAAATATGTGTTTTATAATTTTATTAATTAATGCTGTTAACTATTTTGTCATTGCTGCTTCACAATATTTCACTAATTCGTTTGGTATTCCGTCTCTACCTACTACTTTTCTGTTCTTTAGGTTTTTAAGTATTTTCCAAACATCCTGTACATTTATAATAAGTTCTTCATTTGCGGTAATTTCAGGTGTTTCTGGTTCTAGCGTTGTTTGTTCTTTCTCTGCGTAGAGCTTTTTTAGGTAGTTAATCCACGTATCCTTTTCTATGTGTTTTTAGTTTATTTTTATTAGTTCCTTTACCTTCGTTCTTTGACCTTTTATGAAGCGCTATATTTCCTTTTGCAAATAGTAAAAATCATGTTCCATTCCTTTTAAAAAACGTTCCCAGTAATTATTTTTTTTTCTTACAAGAGTATGTGTTTCGTTTCTAATTGTCTTATAATTATGGTATGCCTCTTGTGTTTTGGTTGTCTCTTGTCTTTACATTTTTCCTTTACTTTTGTACAAAACCATGGAGTTTTTCGCCTTGGGCACGATTTAGTTTTATTTAAATTTCTTTCACCTAGTTCTTACATCTCGTTCGCGCAGACGGAGTCAGCCATATTTTAGGCCGAACCAGTGCTGTTTAGTGATATTTTCCTGTTGTGCATAGAAAAATTAACCTGGTTTAATTATTAATTTACGGCAACCATAGATATAATATACACTATTTTATTCGTACTTTTAATTGAAAAATAGATTAAAAAATTATTTCAAATGTACAAAATTTTTAATCTCCAAAAATTTAAATTACAGTTCTGTCGTAGCTTGTCACAAATTTCTCAATTCGAGTCTATGTTTCCGTTTAAAATCTGGCGATCGCGTGCTGACAAACTTCAAAGGCGGCATCTGAGAGTGGGCATTCTGATTGTTATTTATTCTGTGTCTATATAGTCTATAGTTTTATCCTTGTTTTGTACCATACGCTTTATCCTATAAATAAGTATAACATTGGACGTGGATTCAATGTTTTAAACGAGATAATTGATGTCATATTGATTATCTAGATTACGATATAATTCTTTAATTTTTAACAAATGGTTTGTTCTGTAAGCTCTTAAATTTAAATTTTTTAGTAATTTATTTTAAACAAGATTATTAACTTCTTATCGTGATAATAGTAAAACCTTTTATTTTTATTATAATTTTAATTTTTTTAATGTTTGTTAATTTCAAAATTTTAAATAATATATGGCCTACTGTCATGGGATGTAGTCTATCCAAGTTTTCGCTTTCAAGTATTGCAACATATACTCGAATAATATCTGAATTGTACTTATCTGGAACACAGGTTGAACCATTTACCATCCTTCTTATTTTCTATTTATTATAGAGGCTATGAGAGCAAGAGTGGGCTAACCAACATTTTGTTGATAATTGAGTTATAGATTGCAATCACTTCTAACGACCTAAAGTTTTAAAGCAAAACCGGTCCAACCAACATTTTTGTATATTATAACATAAATCTCTCCAGTAAAGTGATTTTGCATTATCAAAAATAAAAAAAAATTTGAAAAAACGAATCGGCTAACCCACAAAATTGTTCAATACATAAATGCGTAAAACAATGCAAGAGTGGGCTAACCATCCTCTTTGTAGGATAGACCGGTTTTAACTACTAATCAAGGGTACGTATCACACAATCTAACCTTCCAGTGAATAGATGTTTGTGTTAAGGTGGAAATTAGACTGTGTAGTGCAGTCCCCTTCTTTTTAATCGTATCCTCTCTTTGCGCTTGGAGATGCGCTATGGTACACATTTTTTTCTAAAAACCTTGCAGATTTCTTATGATAAAGTAGATAGACTTTTACAAAAAAAAATCACAAACTGGAGTTCCACCCCGGGATAAAAGAGGACAATGTACGTCAGCAAATAAAACAGGTTACGACAAAACTACTGAAGTAAAAGAATTCATTAGCAAATTTTCCACATACGAATCACATTATACGAGGCATCAAAGTAAACATAGACGTTATTTTGCACCAGATTTGAGTTTAGAAATCCTTTGTAACTTTTACAAAGGAGAACATACTAGTAATCCTGTCTCATTTCACATATTTCGAAAAATATTTAATACCCAATTTAATATTGGATTCCATGCACCAATTACGGATTAGTGCAAAAAATGTGATTTGTATAACAATAAAATAATGTTGTCAACAGTTCAAGCAGAAAAATGTGAATTTGAATTAACACTAGAGGTTCACCAACGAAAAGTAGACCGTGCTAGATGTGGTATGAAACAAGATGCAGAGTATGCAAAACAAAATCCTAAAGAAATTACAGTGATTGAATTTGACTTGACGCGAACGTTCCCCACACCAGTTATCAGCACTGGAATTTCTTACTATAAACGCCAGTTGTGAACTTACGTCTTAGGAGTCCATAATTTGGCTACTAATAATGCTCACATGTATAGAACGAGACACAAGCATCACGAGGACCTTAAAAAATAGAATCCTGTTTACCGCATTATTTCTAAAATGTTGTTACAACAAAAAATGTAATACCTACTATATTCCAATCAATTCGGAGGGCAGAACCGTAACATTAAAATGGCTGTCCTTTGCGATTTTATTGTTTTACATCCTAACATCGTGGTGGAAAATATTAATCATAAGTTTTTTAGTAAGCAAAAATTTTTTTTTACAGATATCTACGTACCTGACGACTGGATAAAGGTAAATAGTACATGCATGAAAGAAAGCACATTTTACGGTAATAAAGATGACAGAAAACGATTTTTATTCTACTAAGAAGTTAGAAAGAAATATAACAAATCGCAAACTTGATACACAAAAATTAAAAGTGCAATGGTTACACAATCAGTGGTGGCAATACAAGAAAACAAATCCATTTACAATTTACTACATATACAGAAATAATGCAGATGTTCTCTTTTGCTCACTAGATGTCAAAAAGAGGACATCCACGGAAATACTTCAGGTAGATTATCTTTATCCCGATGGACGTCCAATAACCAAAGCAAAAATAAAGATCTTTTGGGATTACTTTCATTTATACCTCCAATACATCATGGATTTTACACAAGCAGCAGAACAAGATCTACTATACAGCAAGAAGGAGAGTTCATTAAACGATGAAGATCAAGTATTTTTGTTACTTTGTTTTTTAATAAAGCATATTTTCAACATTGATAGTGTTTAATTGTATTGTACTCTAGGTCTAATCCACATTCCTATTAAAAATTTTAAGTGCACATTGATGCAAAAGCGGTCTAATCCACAAAAAAGCTTAAATTTTCATATTTTTGTTAAAAATACTGCAAGATCTTCGAGTTTTTTGTTATTAGTAATGATTTGTAAACAATGACCAGCTTTTGGCAACATATTTTAATTTTATAAAATTTCAAAAAAAAAACGCATATATTCTTGGTTCATGTAAATCCATTATTCAATATTAGGGGTTAGCCCACTCTGCTCTCATAGCATCTATTATAAATATTTATTTATATCACTTTTTGGAAAATTATTATATACTTTCGCATTATATTTATTATTCACATTAATAAAGTGATCTTTCGTCTGAAAGGACGTCTTTACTGAGCTTTGTTTCTCCTTTACTAAAAATAATTTAGTTTGTTTATCTACAAATTCACAAGATTTTATTCACCAATAGTCCAGTAGTCAGATAGTTGACCCCTAAAAATCATACCAACAAGCTAAATTTTGTCGAGAATATTATTATTGCGATACCAAAAAAGATGCAAAAACATTTAGCATTTATAATTTAATATGACATTAAATTATCTGTTGCGGCAATAAATATGAGGCATTTGAAATATGAATAAAAAACGCAAAATTTAATGTTTTACATTACAAGCAATCGCACGTCACGGGAAATGCCTCTAAAAAGACGGTTTCGGGTGCAGTTAATAGCAAAGTTTTGGTTTATTTTAAAAAACGTACTAGTTTTGCAAAAAGTCACATCTTTATTAATTTATATTTAAATAGATATTTTATTTTAGTTTCTTTATTAATTCCTTTACCTTCAGTTTCTTTTTTACTTTTTTTTTCTTCAAAAAAGTAGTTGGCGCTCTTTCTCTTTCCTTCCTCTTTGCGGTAGAATAAATATTTGCCCTCTCTCTTTCTGTCCGCTAGTAAATATTCTGTTCTATGTTGACAGAAGAGCTAATTTCATCATAGGCATACGTCCTATGTCATATGTGCTAACTTCATTGCAGTCCCTTCCTACATTCTGTCAATCACCTTTCATGTTGGGAATATTATTTTTTGTCAGTAATTGAAATTTATAAAATAAGGTTGGAGTTATAAGCTTCATTTTATGGTCTGCAGAATTCTTTTGGGATGAGTACTTTTATTGTAATCTATATCTTATAATTTTGACAGCATTTTCAATATTCGCAACCTCACTTCTTTTAAAGCCACGTTTTCAATCCTATGCATATAGGAATCTAGATAATTTTAATAATAATTATATTTAATTTATCCTTGCCATCTGCTATTAGTTTAATTGTAATTTTGGTAAAATAATTGGCAAGGAAAATAAACCCCCTTTGAAGTTTCTCTAATACAAGCTGTCTAATATTCTAGTTTATTGGCTTTATTGGAGAACTAATTGCAGATTTTACTGAATATTTTATGAATTATGTTTATGGGAATAATATGGAATAACTGCAGCTGTCAGAAGGACCTAACCACCTAATCGCGAGGCCACAAATATTTAGAAGCAAGCAGCCCATCGATGCCACAAGTATCGTTCAAATTTATTTAATGTAAAGCATTAGGCCGGGTTGTTTTTGCTATTTAAATAATATATTTTATGTGTCAAATAAACATGATTAGTTAAATAATTGTTTTATTTGCTACCAGCTAAGGGTTCATAGTTTAATTCATAGTTTAAAACAAAACGAATTCACACTTGAGAGACTGAGCTAAACAAAGCATAGACGATAAGCTCCCATGGTTGATTAAGGTATTATTTTTACTATTATATAGTATATCAATTCTCTTTGGTAGTCTTATCGTTACAGTTTAATTAAAAAGCAAAGTTTTCAACGTTTTAGATCGTTTGTTATGTAAATGTTTAAATCCAGCGTTTTTTAAACACATTTCAAATGCATCACATTTGTTGCCAAAACTCAAAACTTAAACTACATGCTATAAGTTTTAAAGGTTAGGCTTTATTAACCGAAACTTTATAGTGGCCAGTCAATGAAAGGGATGTATTGTATTGATTTTATGAGAATCATAAAAAATGGCAAAAATTGCGCCACGTTTATTTATTTAACACCTTCATAAAATCTAAATTTATTTGCAGCTATCTACAAAAGTAGCATACGAAAGCAGCACTCTTTACCTTTAAAACGCATCTTGATTTTTGTCGATAGGATACTTGGATCAAAAGATATTGAATTTTTACCGTCTAGCTGATACAAATTGTATTTAATATTCATTTCGCGAGCGTAAGTGACTTTTAAAATCGTCGGTCGCTTCAAGCGTTGTTTGTGAGAAAATGGTCCATTCTACACAAAAAGTGCTAATAAAGATTTTTGTCTAAAATTATCTCAGCTACATTTTCTATTTAAAACATTTTTTTATCATCATAAGTGGCTCGACAATCCGTTGTGGATCTTGGCCTGCTCACAAAGAAGTCGCCACTCCTGTCGATTCCTGGCAACTTCCCTCCATCTTCTAACCCCTAGAATCTGTAAACATTTTTTTATACGGCGTACGAATTCTTGGTAAATAGATTTTTTTGCGTATTTACTTCCCTACAAGGGGGTTTTGGGGGAAAGCCCGGAGGTAAAACTACTAAACTTTTTTGCATCTTTTTTGAGACCCCAAAATAATATTCTCAACATAATTCAGCTTGTTCGTATGATTTTTAGAGGTTCAGTGTCCTTTTCGTCTCTGACGACTGGAGTATAAGCTATTAAACCAATAGAAAATTAATTTTTTCGGGAGCTATTTTAAATTCGACTATATTTGATATTTGTCAATGTCAAACTGATCTTACAGTTTTATTTTAAAATATAATTAACAAAAAACTTTTTATTAAAAAAAGAAAATTATAATATTTTAAAAAAGTAATATTTATTTTGTACATTTGTATATTTGAAAAAACAACTCAAACAATAATGCTTATTAAATTGCAAAGATATCTTGGTTAAGAGTTTTTCAAGTCAGCATTTTTACATCCAGTTTTATTTAATCGTTTCTTAACAAACAACGCACCTTCGACGATTACTGCAACCCACGTCTTCCAACTGCTTCTTGTTAAATATCCCACTTTAATAAGTTTAGTACGAGGCCTTCTTTGAATTTTGCTATAGTCATTATCTCATTTGACACTTCTTGGTGGTAAAATATAGGAATTGACTAAAACAGTATCCATAAGCAATTCAATCACTTAGTTTCTATACTACTTTACTCCCCTTCGTAATGAGTTGCTGTAAGGTGCGTAAGTTTTCATTTGGTCAGACAAATCAATGTATATTTTAAGTTTACTTTAATCAATTACAACTTTTTGTTTTTGGGTGCCTTCCTTAGCTTGGTAGTGTATTTTATACGTTGAGTATGAAAATCACGCTTAACAATAACTACAACTTAATCTAAGTTCTCTAAATGGATAGTTCCTTTTTATCCGTTATTTCCTGGTCTGAACATTTCTCTCTCTTTGCTAAAATGAGGATTAATTTTTAGCGTTTCCCTAAAGGCCCAATGTGTGGAAAATTCATTCTCACAGTTGATATTACTGCCTTTTCCGCAGAGAAACAGTTTTGTAATTATAATTTGCTGGGTGTATTGCGATGAAAATATGACCTTTTGCCAGAGAAAAGGGAAGATTTTAAATAAGCTGCAATGTATGAAAAACTCACTGGAATTACGGAGCTTTATTAAGAATGAAGCGTTGCGCTATTTAATGTAGAATAAATACAGAGTTATAAAAGACCTAAAGGACTGTTTGCAAACGTTGATTATTTGGATTAAAAGATATTAAATCTTGACATTTTTTGACTTCTTACTGAATAGAAAGGCATTTTTACCGTATTAATTTTTTAATTTATTTTATGTAGAATTAGTAAAGTTCCTGTAGATAATAAGTAGATTAATAAAGTTTATTAAATCAAAAGGTTCTGCTCAGATTTTTCGAAATTGAGAATATTCTTCTTTACCTGCTGTGTCCATTAAGGGAGGTTAGCGATCACAACAAAAACACACCTCCATTCATAGATCTGTTTATTGTTAAGAGCTATGCCCTGTCTATTTTCCAGCCTGGACAATTTATTTCTGTTTATGTCACATTTTAATCTGAACTTGTCTGACTCTATTATTCTTCTTCTTTTGGTGCTTATTCGTTTAAAATATTGGCAATCATTCTGGCTATAATTATTTTATTAACTAATGCTTCAAATAGATTAGTTGTTGTTGTGGACAACCATTTCCTCAGGTTTTTTTAACCATGATATTCTTCTTCTCTCAATTCCTCGCTTTCCGTATACTTTGCATTGAAGGATTATTTTCAGTAATCTGTATTTAGTGCCGTTTTTCATTATGTGTCCGACATATTCTACCAATCTCCCTTAATTCGTATACATCACTTCTCTTTCTTTCCCCAGTCTTCGTAGTACAGTCTCATTGGTTATCTTGTCTGTCTATGATATCCTTAGGATTCTTCTGTATAGACGCATCTCGATGGCTTCAAGTTTTTTCTCCATCGCTTCAGTGAGTGTCCAGTATTTAACTCCGTAGTATAAAATCGATAAGATATAACATCGTATGAGTCTTATTTTTATCTCCAGATTAAGGTTGTGGCTTTTAAAGAGTTTGGCCATCATGTTTAATTCACTTCTAACCTTCTCTATTCTACATTTTACTTCTTGTGGGTGAACCCAGTGTTCGTTTACTATTGTTCCAAGATAAGTTAACTGTTTTACTCGGTCCTCTAGTGTATTCTTGATAGGCAGTTGGACGTCTCTAATTTTATTTTTGCTGATGACCGTAAATTTAGTTTTTGATATGTTTACTTGTAGTTCAAGTCTTTCACTTACTTCATTTACTTTGTTTATTATTTGCTGTAAACTGTTTAAACTTCTTCTTCTTCAGGTACCATCTCCGCTACGGAGGTTGGCAATCATCATAGCTATTTTAAATTTTGAGGCAGTAGCTCTAAAGTTGTTTTGAGCTGCATCCAAACCATTCTCTCAGGTTCTTGAGCCATGAAATTCGTCTTCTTCCGATGCTTCTTCTGACATCTATCTTTCCTTGCATTATGAGTCGCAGGATGCCATACTTCTCGCCCCGCATCACATGTCCGAGATACTGTAGCTTTCTTTCTTTAATTGTAAGTTCAACTTCCTTCTCTTTACATATTCTTGTCAGTACTTCATTGTTCGTAAATCTATTTACCCAGGAAACCCTCATAATTCTTCTATAGGTCCACATTTCAAAGGCTTTAAGTCGTCTCATTGTGTCTAGATTTAACTTCCATGATTCCACTCCATAGTATAGTATACTGTATACGTAACATTTTGTTAGGGGTACTTTAAGAGCTAATGTTAAATCTTTGCCCAATAGGACCTGTTTAAACTGCCTGCAAAAATAACGGTGTCATCTGCATAGCGAATGTTGTTTAGGCGTTCTCCATTTAAAAGTATTCCATGTTCGCAATTTTCCAAGGCTTCACTAAATATTTCCTCTGAATATAGGTTGAATAATATAGATGAAAGTATACATTCTTGTCTAATGCCTCGCAGAATCTGGATCGCTTTCGAACATTGTTCGGTGTTGAACTGTATCAAATGCTTTTTGGTAGTCCACAAAGCAGGTGTAGATATCGCAGTCATATCTCTGCATTTGGAATAATACCTGTAGACTAAACAGTGCATCTCTCGTACCTACACCTTTCATGAATCCAAAATGTGTGTCTTGTATTCTCTCTTCGCATAGCTTGTATATTCTGCGATGTATAATTAAAAAAAAAGTTTTAGTGTTTGGCCCATTAGACTTACTAGCCTATATTCTCCGCACTTTTTTGCTCCCTATTTCTTTGTTAACGAAATAAATTTTGAAATCTTTAGGAAT
Source organism: Diabrotica undecimpunctata (assembly GCF_040954645.1). NCBI lineage: Eukaryota > Metazoa > Arthropoda > Insecta > Coleoptera > Chrysomelidae > Diabrotica > Diabrotica undecimpunctata. The sequence goes on from NC_092803.1 coordinate 156,309,352, forward strand.
ATTGCCTGTGTCATAGATATTATTGAAGATTTTACATAGTAGTCTTAAAGATTCATCATCAAGAAGTTTAAGAAATTCAGACTGAACTTTGTCTGGTCCTGGAGCTCTCCCTTATATTAGTGATATTATGGCTGCTCTTATTTCTGTCACTAGTATAGGTGGTTCTGTTTTAGTAGGTATTGGGACTGGTTCTTGCTCTCATCAAAAAATAAATTTTGTATGTAATTCTTCCAGGTAGGTACTATCAATACTCTCTTTGTCTACGATTACCTCTCCATTGTCATTAACAAGTTTACTTACTCTCCCTTATATTAGTGATATTATGGCTGCTCTTATTTCTGTCACTAGTATAGGTGGTTCTGTTTTAGTAGGTATTGGGACTGGTTCTCCCTCTCATCAAAAAATAAATTTTGTATGTAATTTTTTCAGGTAGGTATTATCAATACTCTCTTTGTCTACGATTACCTCTCCATTGTCATTAACAAGTTTACTTACTCTTCTGTTTTACATATGCCTGTAATTTCTCTTACCTTTTTATGCACCTTAAAGTCGTCATATTTACTTGTAGAATTTTTCGATTTCTTGGAAGTTTTTCTCCAGTTCTTTCTGTTTGGCTTCTCTTATCGTTCTTTGTATATCTCGTTGTAATGTTTTAAACATAGAGTTATTGTTCTTGTTTTTCCTTATTTCTTCCATCAGCTGCAGAAGCTCTGTCGTTATCCATGTCTTATTCTTACCTTCTTCGTTCTTCATAAAATTGTCTTTAATGTCGTCTAACGTTTTATCAAGGGATTATCTTCTCTTCTGTGCTTTTCGTTGTATTATCGGTTTGTTTGAATTTTCTGTTTATTGTTTTGCTGACTATTCCTTTTACTTCACTACATTTCAGTTTTCTCATGTTATGTTTTTTTACAGTTTTTCCGCGTGTTTTCTTTAAGTTGGTTCTATACACGCCCACTAATGGATTGTGGTCAGATTAAATATTAGCACCTGGGTAGGTTTTAACACTGTTGAAACTATTTTAATATCTTTTGTTATAAAATACATAGTCTATTTGGTTTCTCATATTAATCTTCTCCGTTGTCTCGCCATTTCCACGTATATAAGAATCTAGGTGGTAGTTTTTAAAATGTGTTTAGCACGATTAAGTCATGTTCAACTTCAAAGATACCCATTGTTTCTCCTTATTGATTTCTCTCTCCTAATCCATAAGGACCAATTTGTTGCCCTTCTTTCCCGTTGTCTATTTTACCATTGAAATCTCCCATGTCTATGAGGAGTTCACTTCTTAGTATATTTTGCATATTTGTTTGCAAAATTCTGATATTTCTTATTTATTTGACGTTTATATTATTTGATTTATTTGAAACAAGAGGATTCTATCGTTCACTGGTATGAAGTTGTTGACCTGTTTGGGTATACTGTGTGCTAATTCCGACTCCATTTTCATATTTAACATTTTCTGATCCTGAATAGTATACTCTGTATTCTTGTCACAATAACTTGAGTTAGGCCACCTTATTTCTCTTGTGCCTATTATTGCTATTTGTATGCGTTCCATTTCTTTGATTGCGCATTGGATTTTTCCTGATTGAGCCAGAGTCCTAAAGTTTCAAGTGGATATTCTCTTCAGACAATTCGTGGGGATTTTTGTTATAGGTGTGTTATTGGCAGTTCATAGGGATTTTATATATTAACGACCCAGGAGGCACTGTGGTCATGGAGAATCACCTCTCTTGCCGTATCTTGGTCTCCGATGTCCATGATCAGTAAGCGAGTTTGTATTGTTTTGTACAGCCATTATGATTTTACTAGAGATATCCATAGGGATATTTAAAATAGTGGTTTCTCGTTGCCTTTTATATTCTTACGCCATTGACATAACCACTGATTCTTCCGTCTTTGGGGCTGGTTTCTCAGCCCCAGGACAAAAGAGTGCCCTACCAATTTTTAGATTTTTTCATGGGTAAAGAACCTCTACTTAAAACACAACTATACTACTCCTCTTAAAATTTAATTAGCTTTGCCCCAATTTATAAAAGAAATAATACGACTCGGTCATTCAGTTCTTAGTGTTCCATCGAAATGGATTGTTACGTAAATATTAGTTGTTTAATTGTGGTGACATTCACATTTTCGATATGTCTGCACCTGTGGTAACTTTTAACTGATAGGCATCCATTACGGAATCTCTTGTTCACCATTATGTAATTAATGTCATTTCGTATTATGTATTTGTACATTCGACATGTATGTTTTCTGGTTGATCTTACTGAGAGACCCAAGTATACAAACGTCTTGGCGAGAGTTTGAAGAACATATTTAGTATTCTATACTATATTTTTTGTGACCTCAGTCGTGCTTTTGATTGTGTGCAACACGATGTACTCCTCGATAGATTGTACAGATATGGTGTTAGGTGAGTTTCCCATAGTTGGTTTGGTTCCTATCTGAAAGACCGGCACCAAATAGTTAAAGTGAAAAATAACTTCAAGATTTTAATGTCTCATCCGAATGTTAATAAGACTGGAGTACCACAAGGCTCCATATTGGGCCCGATATTATTTATTTTGTATATTAATGAACTACCATATGTAATGTCTGATGAATTTGTATCAGTTTATGCTGATGACTCAACAATGCTATATCGCGATAAAGACATAAATTTTTTACAAGATAAAATAACAAACTCACTGAAGACCTTCTCTGATTGGTCCAGCAATCAGTCGCTCCTGTTCAACGTTCACAAAACTGAATTTCTATCATTTACATCCCGTTCAAATTCTACTAAACCTGATTTAAGTATTTCCATCAGTGGTGAGGGTATTTTAAGTTGTAGTGATGTGAAGTTTTTAGGAGTGACTTTCGACTCTCATTTATCTTTTAAGACTCATTGTTGGAATGTATGTAACAAACTCCATTCTAAATGTTATCAATTGAGGCATTTGAGTAGAATACTTAGTCTTCAACACCTTCGTCTTTTTTATTTTGCTGAGGTACAATCGACAATGAGTTACGGTATAACTGTCTGGGGTGGCTCTTCTAGTATAAAGGACGTTTTCAAGGCCCAAAAGCGTATTGTCAGATGTATTGCAGGTGTTCCGTATGGTTGATCTTGTAAAAACCTATTTAGAGATTTGAATATATTAACAGTGTATGGAATTTACATTTTGGAATTATTGATACTAATTCATAAAAATAAAAGAACTTTTTTATGTAACAGTGATATTCACTCACACAACACAAGAAATAAGAGACAGTTTATAGTACCCTATCGACATTTAGAAATAAGTAGGAAGTCATCTACTGTCTGTGGTTTACTATTGTATATTCAACTTCCTCAAAAATTTAAAAACATTCATTCAACTACAGCTTTTAAAAACCAAGTCAAAGAGTACCTAGTGACCATATGTCCTTATACATTAGGTGAATATTACCAGAGTGTATCTGTGAATACCTAAGCTGCAACATAACCAAATTTAATATTATTTTAATTATATTATGATGTCCATATTGTACGTTTGATATGTATTTTAACGTTTTAAATATTTTTAATGTATTGTTTTCATTTTGTTGTAATGATTAATATTTATAATTTTAGTTTGACTTGCTGTAAACCTTGTTGTAAATTACAGTCAAATAAACTATCTATCTATCTGTCTATCTATCTATCAATATCTACTCACATAAATTTCAAAATGTCACTAATATTCTTACTGCTGTAGTTTTCGAACTTCATCATGCAATAAATTGTTTCTTGTTGACTATAAATTTTGAATTTTCACTTAAATGCTTATAATTTAAGATATTTTTACTTTGTGTTTTATTTAACGCAAAAATTTAGTTTGGACCTAAAATCTTTTGATATTAGCTCTTACGGATGTTATTATGAATATTTAAAGTATGTACATCAAATCAAAATCCCTAACTTTCCCCAGTATGCTTAGATTTTCCTTTGCTTTGTCCCAATAAATTAACTCTAATGTGCACTTCAAATGCCCACTCTATTCTGACTTTAATCAAATATGTATCGGCGTCCCGAAACATCAAAATGATTCACATCTTCTATTCACGGACTAAAATTCCCCATTGTGTGAAAATTACTTCTTATAAATAATAAGGTAGGACAGTGAGTGGTAGAGTACGCCACTGTCCAGAGTGAGTGCCGGCTTGATAGACAGTCCCTCCATCTGTGGCCGTAGCTTATCCCGTCCGGTGGTTACGTATCGTTGGCCATGCATAGATCATGATGTCCAAACCGGACCACAACCCTTAGTAATTTCGTCTAGGGCTATCATAGTTAAACTAGATGGATAGCTGTCATATTAAGAGCCTATTTGCCAAAAACGTCTCTAAAGATTATACAGGATGAACTAAGTTCAGTCAAAATTAGCCAAAGCCGATATGCTGAACTATTTTTTTGATCATTCTTCATAAATTTCGATATGCACGAAAATGTGTATGTTGTAAATATATAATTATTTAAGATAATTAAAGCATTAGATAAAACAAAAATAAGACTTTAAAAATTATAACATGATAAAAATTCTTTATCAATAGAAAGTAAAAAAACAGTAAAAACGTACTTTTTACAGGAAAGAAAAAACCTATCTTTCTAGATATGTATCTGTTTTTTTATAGATCAGGGCATCCCAAAAAATATGGTTCAATTGGATTTATCCTTAATGCATTTTTAGGTCTATCGTAGTTGTTTTCGCCGTCTTTGGGATTTGGAAGTTTCTCTTTGGAAATTTTATTTGTCTCTGGTTATCAATGTGAATTAATCTTTCTTGATTTTACAATTAGCTATTTGACTACCTACAGAAAGACGTAAAAGATGAAATTAATATTGAACAGCTTAAGGAAACGTTGGTGGACGCCATAAAGAAGACACAAATGATGTGCCAACTCAAGCAAAAAAGAAAAATGAAAAATTCACAGAAGATACAAGAAACCTAATGCAAAAAATGGATATAAAAGATAAGAACACAACGAACATTGCAGAGCTAAGGAATTTAAACAAAATCATTTCAAAATACATTTGGAAAGACATAAGGAAGTTTAACACATAAAAAAAGCAACTAATACCGTAGAACAAAACGAAAGCTTAAAGTTCTAAAACAAAAGTTAAGGACAGTAACGAGGAATATTTTTATAATATAAAAAATAAACAAGATATGTCATTATATGAACAAAAACAAATCGTGTAAATCATCGAATAGTACTACAGGGTATTATATCGTCGACATGCTCACATTTTAGAGGAACGAATTTCAGCAATATAAAATCAATAATCAGAGAAACTTCCAGATATAATCGAAGAGCAAACTAAATTATTTGTTTAATTCAATGTTTTTGTATTTTGACAACAATTCCCGAAATGGAAATTGAAACGTTAAGGAAATTAAATCAGAGTTAGAAGTTATGAAGAACAACAAAATTGCTGAAGAAGATAGCATTGTAAATAAAATGATAAAACTAGGATACGAACGTGTCCTAAAAGCAAATCTCTTTGAAGAAATTACGCCAGAAAAATGGAGTAGTGGCATTATGATAATATTGTATAAAAAAGAAGATGTTACAGAAATTGGAAACTAGAGACCTATCAGCTTGTTATCTCATCTATCTAAGCTCTTTATTGGAATATTTACTAACAGACTCAGACCTAAGCTAGATGTTTACCAATCACTTGAGCAAGCCAGATTTAAAAACAGTTTTGGAAAAAACATCCTCTGCCTTTTTTTGAAGAGCGCTTTGTCTGTTTCCAGCGTACAACTTCGTAGTCAGTTATTGCGAATACCGTCAAGGCTCGACAACTCTTTCTCTTTCTTTAGGTATTCTATTAACTGCAAAGAGCAGAAAAAGTTGTCAAAATAAAATACAGATTAGTTCGGATTTCCAATTGTTCTATATAAATATTTAACGACTTGAGCCCCGAGCCCCAAGGATTCTTCGTATCTTGATAATGGTAGGTATATTGTTGAAGGTACCTACTCGAACCTGTATACATCAAAAGTCGTAAAGAATACCTGACACTCCTGCGCGAACAAACATTTTGAGCCCCTATTTTTTGGGCTTCTTGGGTATATATTGACGTAAGTTACCTGCCTTACTTCCCTTATAAGCTATCATCATTTAATTGACAGAAAACAATGTCTCTTGTTTTAAAGACAAACAGTTTTGACGTACTTTTTCTAGTATGAGCCGAATTTTAAATATTCTGTTACCGTTTTCATCCATGTTATTATCTTAAAAGTGTATGTATGAGTCGTCTAAGCTTTTTGAATCTCTTTACTGGCATTATTTCAGCGATTATTTCATGTCGAGTTTCAAGACTCAAATAATCTTCAAAAGCAGGCATTTGCACCACACCCATTAGCATCTCCATGCCTACATAAAGCTATTCGTTCCAATGGGCTCATGTTGATAGATACCCCTGTTGATAATGTGGAGTATACATTAGTTTGATTTGATATATAGGCAAACAAATTGTCATCAAACAATTGCTGAAAATATGTTAGAAATGTATACTCTTCTTCCGGTCCATAGAAAGACGATTCTCTTGGAAATTGAATGTGCTGAAAATCTGTTTGTTCCCACCTGTATTGTTCAGACCTCTTTTTTCAGTTTTAGATCGTGAAAGTAGGTGCTGGTCGTCTTCTGATTCTGTATCACTAAACGAAGCAATTGGAAGCTTATTTGAATTAGAGGAAGGATCTTTATAGTCTGGACAAAAATCGTCAGCATTATCAACATAAATCTCCTCTTCGTCTGATGACTCTCCTATATCAGATACATAGGAGGAAGTACTGCAATAACGTCGTAGTGAGAGAGATTTAGGTATACCAATGCTAGTGAATTTGCTATTTAGCGAATTAAAAAAAAAATAAATTTTATCCCTATTTTGCTTCAAACTGGTAAAGAAAACCGACTATAATTGAATAAATTTGGTGAATTTGTAACTCAAATTTTACAAAAAAAAAACGTTAATGTATTAATGGAATGTTTAGTAGGCACATTTGACATTACTGGAGCAAAGTAAATAAACATTTAACAAGAGTATGTGGTTTTTAGGAGCAATGGAAATTTAATGTCTTTTGTGTCATCATAGACAAACCGATTGTAGCTCTTCACTTTTATAATGGTAAATTAGACGGCTGGAGATAGCGGTTAAATAATTATATATTTTTTATTTTCTAATACCAACTTTAACTTTTATTTTGATCGTTTACCACTGCAAGAATTTAGAAATCCATTTTTTTAACGACTGAGCTCTTCCTTATTGTTTCGAAACGAACAATTTTTAGATAAGACATTTTAAGATAAGTGGATAGCTAGCAACGATTCTTTCCAGTGGCACCTTCGACTAGACATAATACCTCTAAATTTTCTTTATATGAGACTTTATAAAAAATGAACTATATTCCTATTTCCTTATAAAAAAAATTGTGAACTTAAAATCCATTTATTTTTCTCCCCGCAGCAATAATTAGACGTGCAACAAACGAAAACGTGATAAGAATGCCCATCAAACACTTGAAAGTTCAAAGAAAAAATTTTGAACACATATTATAAGTTATTATAATGTGTGTACGTAGCATCAAATAAAAATATTGAGGCCTTCACATTTTTAACTTATTATTAAAAATAACCAAAATGTAATAAATTCTTTAAAGTATTATTTTCATCTCTTCACGATTTTATAAAAAGGTCGTGTTCGATCTGGATATCTTGCACCAAATAAAGCACATGTTATAATATATGAAAAGTAAATTTACGTAATCTTAAGTCCATGTCAAAAAGAAAAGAGGGGAGCTTAATATTAGATATTTTAATGACTGATTAAAAAAAATTCAACATTATCAATTAATAATAAATTATCCACCTACAAGCAAGTACTGAGACCAGTATGGGTATATGGGTGCCAACTCTGGGGCTGTACTAAAGCTAGTAATCTACATATTATCCAGAGATTTCAAAACAAAGTACTGAGAAACATTGTTAATGCTCCTTGGTATATTCGTAACAGCAATCTCCACCAGGACCTGGGTATGGAAACGGTAATCGAAATAATCAAGAGAACATCAGCAAGTCACGAGCAGAGGCTGCATAGTCATGTGAATGTCGAGGCAATCCAGCTTCTTGACAACACTGAATTAAAGAGAAGACTCATAAGGACAAAACCATTTGAGTTAGTGTAAATGTGTAACAGTTTAGTGTAAAAAGCAGAGTATGGTGCTGTGAAGTTATTGCATGTTAGTTGTAGTGCATTAGTTGATAGATTAAATAAGAGTAAGCCATAGGGTAGGCTCTTAGATTTAAGTATTTGCTGTTTATTAAGTTAGGTCAGAAAATAACTGATAATTGGTCATTTGTGACCAGATAGCAGTATACGAACACCGCACAGGTGTTAAAAAAAACGTATTTCATTTAAAAAGATTGACTTAATGTTTAAAGTTTATAGAAATTGCGTATCATTGCTGAACACCCTGTATTTGGAAATTCGATTTCAATGTAAATTATTTAAATAACATTACCACTCTTTGTGTGCAAAAGTGTTTAAGACATGTTTGGAAATGGGTGAGGTATTAACTTTAAACAGTTTGTCTCTATCAAAATTTTTGAAAAAAGATGAATAACTCCAGAAGTTTTGACCTATGTTACCTTATACAGATGTTATCTAGAATTTTACGCGTAATCTAAAAATGTAATAATACACTACCGAGCATAAAATTAGGGTCACCTTGTAATTTGAATTTATTTTAGAAATTATTATTCTGTTTTAACTATTTTCGGTTGTAACGTAGTTTACTAACGGATTGCCTAAAGAAAACAACGTTTTTGTTGTTTAAAGCTTATTAAAAATAATGGAAATGAGGAATATTCCTTTGATATACTAAATGTTGAAAAGGAACAATTTAAATTTGATGTGCTTTTTGTTGAAAAAAAAGAAATTTTAAGAACTTCAGTAGCGAGTATTTCCTCCTCTGGCAGTGATAACAGCTTGCAAACGACGAGGCATGCTTTGGATCAGATTTTGGATCACATTCTGCGGAAGATTATTCCATTCTTGCACCAATATGTCGCGAAGCTCTCTCGAATTTCTGGGGGCAGGCATATGACTCCGTAAACGTCTCTTCATCTCATCCCAAACATGTTCTATGGGATTGATATATGGACTGCGAGCAGGCCAAACAAATCGTGTGTTTTGAACCCCGTCAAGATACTCAGTAACTATCCTAGCAGTGTGGGGCCGTGCATTATAATGCATAAATGTTGCGTCGTCTCCAAGAATAACCATAAACGGTAAAACATGGTCTTCCAGAATCTGTGTCAGGTACCTATGGGCTGTTAATGTCCCATTCTCGATAAAGACTAACTCCGTGTAAGCATCAAACGATATGCCTCCCCATGCCATAACTGACCCTCCACCAAATGGAAGACGCTCGGCAACACATGCTTGAGCATATCTCTCGCCTGGACGTCGCCACACTCTTACACGTTTGTCTGAGCCCGTAAGACAGAATCTCGATTCATAGGAAAACAATACACGACTCCAATCCTGCATTGTCCAAGCCAAGTGTTCTCGTGCAAAATTCAATCTGGCAATTCGGTGTTCACGGGAAAGCGGCGGTAAAGTTACTCTAGTTCGAGAAGATAAACCAGCAGCATGAAGTCGTCTCCTAACTGCCCATTCACTTATGTTTACATTTCTCACTTCTTGCAGATGATTTCGAAGAGAAACTGCCGTGACAGTTCATCTCTAGCTGTTGTAATCCTGCCTCGACCTAGACCAGGTCTTCGAGTAAGCAGACCAGTCTCTTCGTACCGTTGCCATACTCGTTGCACACTCGAGAGACTTACACCAACGTTTCTCACAGTTTTGCGCAGACCGTGGCCATCTTCTAACGCCGCCACAATTCTTGCCGCCACAACAGAATTTATGCTCATTGCAATACACTGACAGTGATAACAATACACAAACAATTTGCAATTGACGTTAAAACCATAGAAACAAGAACTGTGCTGATAACGGTTTTTAGGAATTAGGCTAAGGGGCCCTTTTTATCTCAAACGCTTGTCGAAACAACAACGACAACAATTTTGTTTCAAGAAATCCATTAGTAAACTATGTTATAACCGAAAATAGTTAAAACAGAATAATAATTTCTAAAATAAATTCAAATTACGGGGTGAGCCTAATTTTATGCTCGTAGTGTATATAGGGTGTTCTATTTAAAATAAATTTGCTGTTCACTTTCTATATAACCTGAAGTGGCATACCTCCTAAAATATATTTTTGTGTATGTTTAAATAAAAAAAAATGTTGTTTTCTTGTGTTTTTAAATAAATATAAACTATTGAAAGAACGTTACCTACTCTTCATGCGCAAAAGTTTTAAAAACTTTATGTTTTATAAATGGATAGGGTATTAACTTGTCCCTATCTGTTAAATTTTTTTAAAAATGATGAATAACTCTAAAAGTATAAAGTTTTGTCTTGACAAACATATAGTACATAAACATAAACATTGACAAACATGTATTATACAAATACAAACTTATACAAATTTGATCTAGATTCTGACCCTAAATCTGAAAATGTAATAATATATATAGGGTGTTCTATTTAAAATAAAAAAAGTTTTTATTTAAGTTAACTCGTCATAGCTATGAACTAATTTTCGTAAATATCGTGTTAGTAGTTTCCGATATATAGATAGTGTAAACGCGTCGTGAAACACCCTGTATATAAAGATAATTTTAGAATTGAACTATTAAATTTTATGCGCCAAAAAATTGATGAGAATTTTGTTTCAAGATCAAAATTAGTTAATATTTTTTGTTAGTCTGGATCTGGATTTTCTTGTAAGTAATAAGTGGGTAGTTTGGGCTCTGAATGGAACACATGTGTATCAAATGATAAAAAAATATACAGGGTGATTCTAAATTTATGGATTAAAAAAAAATAAGCAAAATTGAAAAAACACCTTGTAACTTGGTTGTAAAACTGGTAGAGCCAATAAATGGGGTATTTCTAGAACCGTCTTAGTAACCTATATTCACCATTTCCGTATTCCAATATTTCCGTTTCTCTATGAAACAAACTATGTAATATTTTTGGAAAAGTTGTGGCAAAAGAGTTGGTTTGCGTTAAATTTTGTAGAAATTAATTAAATATTAAATACTAGAAGCCACAAAATAAAATTAGACACTACTTAAGTTTTAATTTATGTATGGGTATCGCTGATCTGCCTTAATAAAACTATTTATTTCTCCTATGTGAATGTCAGTACTCTACACCAACAAAACCGACAATGCGCAACTTTATAGAAAACAGTAAAAATAACTACTCATTATAACAATTTTAAAGTTTTTTTTTTTCTAGTACTAAAACTTTGACAAACATTACAAAACTCATTCCGAGTCAGTTCAGTTTCTCGCCAGCTTCATTCGCCCACCGGCACTCCAGGCTCTTCCACACCGTAGAGTGTCTACTTAGATCCCCAGAGCATCCTAAAATAGAAAAATTGGTTTTACGGGACCTTTCCGGACTCCATTCTCCTAGAGTATCGTTCAAGAGAAAATAAGACACTAAGCTTTGGCCTCGTAAATAGGAATGTACATTTGAAGATAGGTAACAATCGTAGTACAGTTTACAATTTTATAGTCGGAAATTTATGAACAAATGTGGAAATTTGTCTGTAAATAAAGGTAATAAGAGATACAAAACTACACTAAAAGAAAATATTTTTGTGTACATTTTTATAAGAAAATATAAATATAATTTACCACAAACTGCTTGCATTGTAAATGTGGTAATGCCATATGAAATTCAGACAATTAAATAAGAAAATTATATCAACCTATCTAAAGGTAGCTATAGCAGGTTCCAGCTCGCTGTGCTGGAATGCATAAACACAAACTTCAGAGGATATCATATACCGTATTCTAGATTAACTTCATAAAACCTACATCAAATGAAAACAACAACAAAACCAAAAGTAACCGGTATAAATATTAAAAATTTAAAACAAAACTCAGATCACTACCAAAGGACAATTGATGACAGATTACATGACCAAATCGAGAGCTCTCAATTAATGAAAATCATCCTTGATAGTTTTAAAGAAATCGGAGGCCCTCCATAAAGTAGGTAGCAACATATAGATAATACACTATACACTAAACTTTGTAAGACAATAACGAAAAGTATTAAGGAGACAAAACAAAGTACAATAAAAGACTAGTAAAAAATGTAATCGAAAACAGGAAAAACTAAAAGAAAACAAGAAAAGCATATATCATTGGGAAGAAGCAAATCGTTGCTCTAACAAACGAGAACACCAGAATTATAGACAGAAATGAAATAAGATAACTCGTGACTAAATTCTACAGCGAACTATAGAAAGCCCCTGGTACACTTAAAGAAGTAATCAGTAACCAAGAAGATGTACTAGAAGTCCTTCCGGAAGAAGTAGAATCAACAATTACACAAATGAAAAGCGGTAAAGCAGGCAATGAAACCTGGAAAATTTTAGCAGGCATATTTACGAACTGCCTAAGACCGAGATGCATACCACGGGAATACAGCAAACATAATTCTCATTCATAAGAAAGATAGCAAAGAGGGTATCAAAACCTACAGGCCTATAAGTCTACTATGAATCATATACAAGGTATTCACAAAGATTATCAACAACAGATTAACAAACGCATTAGATGCTGCATAGCCGAGAGAACAAGCTGGCTTCAGCAGTGGACTCAGTACCATAGATCATATCTATGGTACTGAATCCACTTCATAGATTTCGAGAAGGCTTTCGATTCTATATATCCCAAGGCAGTAATAGAAGCTTTATGCAACTTATTTGAAAGAACTGAAAGAGCTGTCTCTGAAGATCATCTTCTGATTCGGCAATAATTGCTGCATCATCTGCGTAACACACCATACCAATTCTTTTGTTGCCCATTATGTATCCGAGATTGAGAGAGGCTACCTTATTTATAATTTTGCCCATAAGTTGGTTAAACTAGAAGGGGCTTAAACTGCCACCTTGTCTCATTCCTCCCGGTATTAGAATATTTTTAGTGAATTGGTCTCCTGCTCTAACTTTGGTTACATTGTTGTTATTTAGGTTATGTTGGTCGGCGTTTCATTTTCTATTAATTTATTTAGAATGTCTCCCAGGCGAACCCTGTCAAACGCCTTCGTCAAATCAATGAAGCAAATATACGCTGGCATGCCGAACTCTATAGCTTTTACTTTTAGTTGTTTTATTATGAATACTGCATCTGTTATAGACCGCCCTCTTGAAAAACCTTGTTGTTCTTCAGCATTAGTGACTTGCCTTTCCAATTTGTCCTTGAGAATACTTGTGAAAAGTTTCATCGTTGTATTTAAGAAGGTTGAGGGTTATTCCTCTGTAGTTTTGTGGGCAAGTTTTTTGTCCTTTTTTAAATATGTGGATTTTGATGCTCTTATGCCATTCCTCTGGTGTTTCTGTGTCGTTTAAGATTTTGTTAAATAGTTGTGACAGTTTACTTGCAAGTTCAGGGCCTCCATATTTTAGAAGTTCATTGGGTATACCATCTGTTCCAGGCGATTTTCTGTTTTTTAGCTTCCTGATCTTTGCTTTTACCTCTTCGTCATTGAATGTAGCACTTATATCTGCTTCGTATTGGTTTATATTTAGCGTTTCTTCACCATCATATATCTCCTTAAAATGCTGTTGCCATGTCTCTATAGGTACTCCCTTGGTCTGTATGATCTCTTAACTGATTTTTTGACGTGACAACGTCTTAAATTAGGTTGTGGCTCGGAGTCACTCATGAAAAAGTGTACCGCCCGCTCACGTCTGTTACGAGGAGTCACCGAACGAGAGAGAGGCCCGCCGGACCGGCGAATGCCTTGCGTCTCTCTCCCACTCAAACATGATCGGTCCGCTGCGCGCGCAGTACTAGAGAATTAGGCGCGTTGAATCGGTGCGTGCTTGTGTCTCTGTCTTTCTCGAGCGTTCTTGGCGTTGGAAAACCGAGAAAGCGTCATAATACAAGTTCACACGTGTGGTTAAAGTATCGTCAGCTGTGTCTGTAGTAAGAATGTGGAGTGCTTAGATTCGTCATTTACAACAACTACAACAATAAAGGTAAATAATTGTACACTAATATTTCATTATCGTAAACTATGATTGATTGATTAATTGTTAGATTGACACAAAAGTTGAGAAACTGAGTTTATAGGTTATGTCATACTATTGACAAATGTTGATAGTGTTAAGTAAATTATTAGTTTAAATCACTCTGCAATCAATCGTAATTCAGTCGATTGAGAAGAAACAGCGCGTTTCAACTGCAAACAACTATTGTGCAATTTAATAATATTCATATCAATAAATATTCTACCGAGAAAAAGACGTTGTCACGTAAAATTTTCGCCCGTAAAACCGACTTTACAGGCAACCGATTTTTTTCTGTTCCGAAGCATTTTCCATACTTTGTTTTGGGCACCATGTAGATTTTAGTCCTTGTCGCTGGTGAATTTAGCCCAATATTCTCTTTTGATTGATTTTATGCTTGCGTTTACTTCGTTTCTTACTTGGACATATTCTGTGAGAGCTTCTACCGATTGTGTGCTTTTATATCTCAGGTAGCATTTGCATTTTAATTGAGAGAGTTCTTTTACCTCTTGACAAAACCATGGTTTTGTGTGGTTTATCGCCCTCGTGTTAATTTTCCGCGTTCCAATTGCTTCTTCTGCTGCTTGGTTGATGCATTTCCTGATTTTTGCCAACTATCTTCTACTCGCCATTCTGGTTGTAACTAGATCTCTTTTAGTTTGCTGGTAATCCTGTTCTCATAAAGAACTTTTGTACTCTCCGTTGCTAGCAACTCTATATTGTGTTTTTTGATAAACATTGGGGGTGTTCGATTTCGTTGCAGACGTTCTAGTAGCATCTTGCATAAGACGAGGTTGTGATCAGTCCCCAGGTTAGCAGATATTAGGGCTCTAACATCAAGTACTTGTGACGGTGTTATCACTCGATTTGTGATTATAAAATCTAAAGGTGTATTTATGTTGGTCTTTATGAGGAAAGTATGTGTTGTTGATTCTCATTTCATTTCTAGCGCAAAAGTCTATTAGTGCTTCGCCGTTTTCATTAACTATTTCTTCGTTGTACTTTTGTTTCATACCTGGTATGATATCGTTTTCGATTGGTGCATTAAGATTCCCGAATACGATAATTTTGTGTTTAGAATTTATGTCTACGGTGTTTTGTAGTTGCTGATAGAAATTTTCATTTTGATATATTTGCAAGCAGTGTAAAAGGATCTACGAGATATCCACTTATCATTTCATCATCATCATTATCCAACTCTTTGCATCAACTGCTGGATATAGGCCTCCCTCATTTTTATCCATTGTGCTTTATCTTGAGCACTTTTCATCCAATTTCTTGACATTTTCTTAAAATCGTCAGTCTAACGAGTACAGGGTCTTTCTTTACTTCTTTTGTCTAACCTCGGCCTCCACTCCAGCAATCTCTTCGTCCACCTTTCATCACTGATTCGGGCGACGTGTTCGGCCCAGTTCCATTACAGTGTGACCACTCGGGAAATTACGTCGGTAACTCCTGTTCTTCGTCTTAAGTTTTCATTTCTAACTCGGTAACGAAGCGATATACTTAGCATTGACCTTTCCATTTTCCTATGAGCTATTTGTAGCGTTCTAGAAGTTGTAGCTGTCAATGTCAAAGTGTCGGCACTATAGGTCATCACAGGCAATACACATTGGTCAAATGTTTTACATTTTAAAGAAATTGGTACATGGTTTTTAAAGATGTCTTTGGGTTTTCTATAGGCTGCCCATTCTAGATTTATTCTTCTTCGTAGTTTGCATGTTTTTTTGTCTCTTGTAATCTTTATTTCTGTCCGAGGTATATGTATTTTTGCACCAGTTCTACTTCGTTGTCTCCAATATTGATATTTCCGCTAGGTACTAGGTTTGTCATGAATTTTGTTTTAAAAATGTTTATTTTAAGACCCACACTGGGACACACTAAATGAAGTTCATGTTGCATTGCACATATGTCCTTGAGGTTGTCCGAGAACAGAACTATGTCGTCTGCAAATTTCAAATTTGATAATCTTCTACCGTCAATGTTCAGACCTTTCTCTTCCCAGTTAAGTTTTTTACAAGCATATTCTAGTACTGCGGTAAACAGTTTAGGCGATAAGGTATCACCCTGTCAAATTCCTCTGATGATTGGGATATGATCCGTGTTTTAATGTAGTTTAACCGACGACCTTATAATTTCTCATCAAACAAAATGTTTCATTGCTATACATAACAGTAACATTTTTATAAAATAAATTGATATTTTTCTTTTTTTTTATTTTTATCAGAATTTTTGCTTGTTCATTGAATAAATTCATATTTTAATTAAATATTTTGTATTAAGTTAAATAGCACAAAACCAGTCAAAATAAGAAGAAAAGTTGTTAAAATTATAATTGATATAATAAAAAAGAAGTAAGTCTTCTTTATCAAACAGCTTTAACAATAGAATTTTTTACCTTTACTTAAAAGCCTCCCGTTAAAATAAAATTCAAAAGCTATAAATTTCCAAAAGTCCGAACAATTTTTATTATCGTCTATAATTAGATAAGAATAATGTTATCCTACTACCGCGCCATCGAACTTTGAAGTACAAATGATCCGCGACAACAATTAATGTTACCACTACGAACGTTTTGCTCAGGCTCCGAAACTTGAAATTCCGGAGAGCGGGGAACTGTGCGAGAAGTTCGCCTAAAATCAGTGGCGTGCAAACAACTTCATAATCGTATTACAGTTTGTTATTATTTGAAGCAAAAAGTTTTTGTTTGTTTATTTATTAAGTAGGTAACTTGACCCTAACTTATTTGACTTACTTCTCTCAGGTTGTTTGAAAGTGGATCACAGAACAGTATGTAGTTTTTATTTACCAGTCTTATCTAATTACTTTTTTTTGGATGCCTTTTCTTCATAAAGTTTTTTAAGCTACGTTATTAATCTTAGGATTTAGGAATAATAATGATGATAAATAAATATAGAAATATTTGATTTATTTTGTATCTTCGTAAAATCATTTTATATTTTTTAAATTTATTTTTAGTCAAATGTAAATATTATTAAGATATTTTACCATTGTAAGTTTAATTTTTGTATTTTTTATTATATATATATGTATATATAAATATATATATATATATATATATATATAAATATATATATATATATATATATATATATATATATATATATATATATATATATAATATATTATACAAGTGATAGAATAAGTCAAAGATCACTGGTCAAGAAGGAGGCGGTTCACCAGTTTATTGGAAACTTAAAAGGTACTGAAAGTCACTACAACCGCAACAAATCAAAAAAAGTGTTAGTCTAGAAGAAAACACCCAACTCCAAGTCAAGCTATCAATGTTTCGTAAAATATTTTGCGGCGAGTTTAATGTTGGTTTCCAATTTCCGGCATCTGACATCTGTGGGTACTGTACCATGATGGACTACGAAATTAAAAATACTACAGTAACTCAAAAGCAGATACCTTTTACTAAAAAAATAATGCACAGGAAAAGGGCAAAGTGTTTCTATGACCTAATGAAATAAACCAAAGAAAAAGAGAATATTTTATGCTTTGACATGCAGCAGGTGCAACCATTTCCTCTAACGCCTATCCAACAGGATTTTTATGCCAGACAACTAGGTCTTTACAATGTTTGTGTAACAGATATTAAAAATGATAGCACCCCATACTTTTATATCAGCTTAATAGCTTCTGCTCTTCTTAATTACCTTCAATCAGATGACCTTAAAGATGTAACCCATCTAAGATTGATTTGTGATGGATGTACAGGTCAGAACAAAAACGAACATGTTGTTTTATACTTTATTGTACTTTTTAGCAGCCTCTGAAAGCAGCTTGATACATATTACTATTAATTTACCTGTCAGGATCCATTCTTTTTTACCAGAAGATAGGGTTTTTGAAAGAGCAGAGAGAAATTGTTAAGGAAAAAACCTACCCTTATTAATAAAGAAGAGTACATTGAAGAGTATAAAAAAGTTGAAAATGTGAAGGTACTTCGAATAGATTAGTCTCTGAAGGATATAAAGTCACTTGCTAATCATTATTTGGAACACCTACCTAAAATCAGTGACACAAACAGAATATTCATTGAGAAAGTTGTGACAAGGAACAAAATACAGATATGAGTTAAAGGCAATGAGCTCTATCGATAGGAACCAGAGCTACACAAATACAGCCTTCTAAAGCAACACGCGACTTAGAAAAAATACTGGTAAATGTAGAAAGAAATATCTTTAGTTCATCTTGTTAGCGCATTAAAAAATAGGATGTGAATGAACTGTTAACTATTCTTTTTGATGCAACTTGACAAGACATTAAAAGCCTTCTTTGGTACAAAAATATTATTGTTGCTCCATAATGTAGATGGACCTGAAAAACATGGGGAAGTTGTGTGTGACTGTTAAGAAGAAGATTGTGCTCATCACCAAGTATGTAGTTTTCTTAGCTCAGAAACCAATACCGATTTAAATATTTATATTACATAAAATTATGGACATGTGGAATTATGAAAAAAATTACCTCCTCATATATATATATATATATATATATATATATATATATATATATATATATATATATATATATATATATAGAATTGAAAAGTTGCTGTAAATCAAGTTAAAATGGATATGAAAATTTTGATTACTTTTGAATTCAGTGACTTCCGAGACCAGCAAGTAGAAAACGGGTGTGCTATTACACAGGATGAACACGAACAGGGTTCCAGAATCAATAATAAAACGTCACGAATATGGTTGAAGTTGCTAAGATATTTAAAGGAGAATATAACCAATTTGCACATCTTAAATGAAGACCCAACCTTAAAGAGGGAGTCAGTAAGATCTAAAACATATTTACCTTCGTCAACA
Organism: Diabrotica undecimpunctata; assembly: GCF_040954645.1. Lineage (NCBI taxonomy): Eukaryota > Metazoa > Arthropoda > Insecta > Coleoptera > Chrysomelidae > Diabrotica > Diabrotica undecimpunctata. The sequence goes on from NC_092803.1 coordinate 156,328,375, forward strand.
CCAGTTGAAAGACTTTTTCTTTTGCAACTATGATTAATACGGCTAAAAAAATCTTTAAGCTATAAACACTTGAAATTACTTCAAAGGGGCATCTTCAAAGGCACTTCTGACAATAATAGAGGATTGAATCGTCACCAATCTAGACACTATCTTTATTAGTAAATTTTTATTTTAATTTGATTTTTCCTTACATGCTTATGCTCTGGTTATATTCTTTATCAGTAGTAAACAATTTCTTAACTACTTTTTGATTTTTCTTCCAGTATTTTATGCATTTTCTTTTTAATATTATATGCAATAAAAATATAATATAATAACTTTATCTACTATATAGATACTTGATAAAAAAATTATAGTCGTAGTTTCCCGAGCACCATATAGATCCAACGCAGAAATACTCAATTTATAAAAATATGACGCTGGAATAAAATCTGGGAGCATCATTAGAGCAATCACAGGATTTGACAAACCTTTCAAGCTACTATTCACAGTTTTTTTGCCATTTGTGCAGTAAACGAGGTCGACAGAATTATGAATAATTTATAGCATTTTGGATCGTGGTGTGACAAGCAGTGGTAGAAACACGGTAATATGTTATACGTACATCGTAAATAATATAGAACAATAATTAGCCAATTTACTAGAATTTAAAGATAGTATGTATATGGAACTAATGTTACAATACGAACAATTTTTTTTATAAGTATAGACTTCTGTTTAAATTAAAGTGGCATTTAAAAGGTTTTTTAAACTTTTGTTGGTATAACACCTATTTTTTTTATGCTTTTTTAACAGAAATCATTAATTAGTTTACCTATTGAGTGAATTGACCACAAAAATAAAAAATTTCATTTTATCATGTTTTAAGTTAAGTTTTTTTTACTTCTTCTTGGCTACATATCATTATGTCTGTTGACTTATTCGGGTAACTTGACTAACAACTGTGTTATGCTAATATTTGCACTTAAACAGGGATGCAAAGTTAGTTCGCGTTCGTATAATACACGTAGGTCAGTACAGGAAAAGAAGCTAAATAAATCTTATACAGGCTTTTAAGGTTTTAAATGAGGTATATGAGCGATAGGTGATGACAAATTTTTGAAAGCGTACAGCTGATTTTCTGTGTTTTTTTAACAATCATTAAAGGTAAAAAATTTAATTTTTGCCTATTAAATGTTGCTTATACAATTTAGAGAAAAATAGTTCAAATAAAATTCTAGATGTTAAAAAGTTTTTTAATTTGCAAGTTTTAAAATAATAATAATACATAAACAATTAACCGAGATAATTGCAGAAAACGCTTATTTTTGCAGTAATTTATAAATATTAAGATTTTTGTGTTTTGCATAATGATATGTAATATAACTACTTTTTTTTTTGTTATTGGCATAGATTAGGTGTCAATTAGCCAGTTACAACATGACGAATACCTTAAACATATAAATTTTATCACCGTAATGTCCATAAAATATCAATAACGAAAAGCTGAATAATATGCTAAGAACTAAAATTAAAATAATATACAAGTTAAATATAGCATCTTTTCAACATCATCAGTGTGTTCAAAAAACGGTACACATAAGTATTATAATTCAAAACACTTTCTTTGTATTATCTCCTTTTTATCTATATTTACATACAAATAAGATGATGAGGTTCTCAGAGTTCCACGGCAAACTCTTGAGCAGCTATCTACTCAATCCGACAGTTGCTTTGCTATGGACTGTCTAAGTTGCTCACCACAATTTTGCATATACATATATATTTTTTTTTGATAGTAGATACTACAAGACTATTTTGGTACTTGACAGAAATTTTACTAATGCATTATAAATTCTCCCATTTCCATTAGCTAAGAGACTAAGGATATTAAACGGGGCCTGTACATTAAGATCATGTAATTGTTGAATAAATTGATCTGTTTCATCGTTATATTTTTGACATTCGAAAAAAATATGATCTAAATCACCTTTTTTGCCACAATTTTGACAAAGATCATTTTCGAGAACATGAATTTTATGTAGATGTGTGGGATAAGAGGCGTGGCCAAATCTAAGACGTTTTACAGTTGTGATATATTTTCTTGAATAATGTGGCTGAAACCACGTTTTATTCGGTATTTGATTTTGTATACTGCAGTATCTAGAAGGGTTGGTATAAGTATGTTGTGACCAACATTCGTTCCAAATATTGAGATATTTCATTTTTATATAAAGTACTGCATCACAAAAACTTACAGGTAGTTTATTGGTCAAACCATTTTTTACACTTTTTTTTGCCAGCATATCCACATACTCGTTATGTTCGAGACCGACATGTGCTTTAACCCATACAAAATTAATGTTTTTGTTAACCTTTTGCAGTTCTAAAATCCTTTTTTTAATTGCATATAAATATAACTACTTAAAATCATTTAAATTAATGAGCTATTGAAGTGTGCTAAATCTTAGCTTGATCGACCAAATAGTTTGTAAATTATTCAATTTGTTTATAATCGCTCCCGAGAGCGAATATTTAAGCAACTGTAGTTGCCTAAACAGTGACTCTAGAGATATTAAGTAGATTTTTTTTATTCAATTTGCAAATTTAAAATCTGCTATTACAAGCTATTAGTAAATGTGAGTATTGCAAATACACGAGAGGAGAAATTATCCACTGATAACACTCCCAATACTAACACTAACAAATTAAATTAACGTAGGATTATAATTTGAAGCTAAAATTGAAATGAAAATTAAAATTGAAATTAGTGAATAAAGTTTGTTGGCCACTGTCTCTTCAATGTTTGTCTGACTTCTGATTGGAGGTGTAGTTGTCTTGCTTCCTCGTTGGGGTGGGCTGGCAGATGTTCTAAATATTTTCTTGTTAGTTTGCTGATTTCGTTTCTCTGTTATGGTTGCCTAGGCCGTTGGCGTTCCATTGTGCAATTCATAGTGACTTTAGATCCATTACTGGATTTATTTATTACTGTGGAAAGCATGTTTAAGATCACGCTATTTTGATTTATTAATAATTGTGAAAACATAGTTTTGAATTCGTTTAGAAAACTCTTCATCATCTCTCCAATTTGTATTACGTACATGTGTTCCACTTGTTATTTGAGCGTAAGTTGCATGATTTTGGTTGTATGGGTTCGTATTATTATGGACATTATTTACGTTTGTTCCACCTGTTGCTTGTTTGTAAGTCGCGTGATTTTGATTGCTTAAGTTCGGACTATTCTGTACTGTATTTCTGTTATATTAAAGTTGATTGTTCGCTGAAGTGTGCGATGATACTCCTCTTGCTCTGTTTCTAGTGCTATTTAACTCTTTATATACAATGCATCCTTTGTAATTTGTGGTATGTTCTCCGTTGCAGAGAACGCATATGGCAGGTGTGTCCTTAGGCTTTTTACAATCGGCTAACATATGGTTGCCTCCACATTTAAAACAGTGATAATCTGGTACACTGGACAATATTATTTTTTTATACAGTAGTTCAATAACTATTTATAAATTGAATTTCATATATTTTTGAAGTTATACTTCTATACGCACGGTCGGCGTTGGAAATTTGCATGAGAGTGAATCTGTGAAACCATTACATATGTAAGATAATGAGTAAGAGAGAGGCAGAAGATATATTTTCTCTCTCTTCCTCTCTCGAGAGTAAAAATGTTCCTTTTGTATATATATTTAATATTATATATATATAATATTGTATATATATATATATATATATATATATATATATATATATATATATATATATATATATATAATATTATGTATAATATAATATGTATTAATTTTATTATTTATGTGATATGTTTTGTATTATTTAAAATTAAACGTTTATAATTATTTTAGGCTTTTGTATTTCAAAATAATCACTGTTTTACCGAGAACTGTCAATTTTGAAATCCGTTAGTGTCATGTCTAATTGGCAAATCTTTTACGTGTTTGGTTCATACGCTGGTGGTTGTGAGTTCGAATCCCAATTATGAATTTCCTTTTATTTTTGAAATATTTAAAAACCTCACGTTAATCTTATTAAATATATGTAATATACGCAAAAAACATAAAATGAAAATTTACAACATAATCCGAGTTGTTGGTTTTTTATTTTTGTCTTCGTAAAGCAAGTTATGTATATTGGCAGTTTTAAATACTTATGAATATTACATATTTTAATTTATATTGTATTATTATATTGAACTATGTTGCAGTGTATTTATTGTATTGTAATTTTTATATTAATAACAAAATAAACAATGAATTTTACTGCAGAGTATGTGTAAATTTTTTTTGCATTCAACTCCTTTTATACATATATAAAAATAAAAATATATATTTTCATTAAAATATTGATACAATCCTTCATTTACTATACTCCTATTACAGGTCAAATGTTTATATACAGCAAACGATGGACCATATACCTATATAACTAATTCTTTTTCTCTTTCTGCTCTCCCTTACCTATAACATTATATATGTTTTGATTGTGCATATTGACTCCTATATAATTTTTTAACGGCGAACGCGTGTATAGAAGTATAACTTCTACCGGCAGTCCCACTGGACTGCCACACCCGTTTGTTTTAATATTTTGATTAGGTTCGATATAAACGTAGAACATCATTAGAGGGTCCCTACTTACTCTGTGTTTTATATTTACAATATTGCGTACTAAATGCCCATGTTTTTCTATTTCGATTTTTATTATATTAATGGGCACTGTATTATGTAAATTACGAATTACAACTCCGTATGCTCTATCCTCTTTCATTTGGTACGTATGATGCACAATTTTTTTGCTGTTTAAATGTCTTACCAGTTTTCGGTATGTTTCAGAGTCCCGAGAATTTATTTTTATTGTGTTGTTTTTTAATGCTGTACAATAGTCTCTGTTTTTGTTACTTCTGATAGGTTATTAACCATTTTATTGTATTCAGTAACACCATATATAAAAATTGGTGGGGTTTAGAGGTTGCTGGAGTTTCGTTGGTATATTCTGTACTATTATTGTTGTCGTTTTCGTTTTAATTTTGTAAAATCTGAAATTTATTGCTGGTTACTACCGTGTCTTCGTTTTCGGTTGATGTCGGAGGATTCATTGTACGTTTTTTGTTACTATGTTTATAGTTTGCCATTAGTGGATGTCCGATGACTCAATGTCGCTGATTTCTCCTAAATATACTTCACTTTGTTATGTATGTGTCATCTCAATAGAATCAGAAGCTTCATTTTGAGGTGTAGATAATGTGGGATTTATTATAGGATTGTATCGACAGTTTGAGGAAGATGGTGATAGTACTTGGTTAGGAACATAATATATTGTTGTTGGTGGATTGTTTAAAATTTGTGCTGAATTTGGTTGTAAATTTTGTGGAAAAAGGACATTTGGGCATTCTGGTTGAATTTGCTGTTGCTCATATTGAATATTTATAGGTTGACCAATAACAGTAGCAGTATAAAAAGGAACACTCACCGATAAATGGTGAAGCACTCATTTTAATTGTTAAAACTATTTAATTTAATTTTTAAATAGTTTATAAATAGTATATCCACTTGACACACGATAATGACGGTAAAACGAGGCCAAAGCCTGTTTTTAATCACCACTATAAACTTTCGCCTAATTTGTATCGATGTTTACAGGTCGAGAGTCAAATGAATACTATTAAGTAGATGAAGGTGGATTCTTTAACGCTTTAATTTTAAAAATTTAATAAAAATTTAAAAAAAAATTTATTAAAACTGTTTAAAAAAAGGGCTGCCTTTTTAAGCTTATAAACATTTACATTACGTTTAATATTTTTTACGTCACGAGTTGTAAGTAGGCTCACTGAAAATATAGTGAAAAACCCAATCTTAAAAATCTTAAAAAAACCTTCTATGACCAATAGGAACCAAGATGGCAATATTTTTTTAAATCGTATTTCCAATGTTAATTAACAATAAGAGCTGAAAATTGAAACAGTTATAAACGAAGATCTAAATTTTATGATTTATTTTATAGATAGCATATAACGAGAAGGAGAGGTTAGAGGCTGACAACCTCTTCCTGTAAAAAAACATATGTTACGGAACCTCAGGAACTATTAGCTGGACGGAACTCACGACGACGACTCTGCAAACGAAAAATGGAACTGAGATTAGGAACATGGAATATCCGAACCCTGTACCGAATTGGAGCACTCACATCTTTACTAGATATAGTTAACACATACAAAGTAGATGTTTTAGCACTGCAGGAAATGCGGTGGACGGGAATTGGCACTACTGACAAGAGAACCCATTCCATATAATATAGCTACAATAAAAGGCAACACATAGATGGGGTGGGATTTATTGTAAACCGAAGAACAAAAGGCCTAATTATTGACTTTAAAGCCTACAGTCACAGGATGTGCTATTTGCGCTTGAAAGGGAAATCTTTTAATTACAGTTTGATCAATGCACATGCTCCAACTGATGATAAACCAGAGGAAATAAAAGAACAGTTCTTCGAAGACCCAGAGCAAGCCTATAGAAGATGTCCCAGAAATGATATTGAAATTGTATTAGGTGACATGAATGCAAGAATAGGACGAAAACGAGTTTTCATGCCCACGATAGAAAAGCATAACCTACACAACATCAGTAGCGATAATGGATTACGACTGATAAACTTAGCAGCAGCACTCGATATGACAGTCGCTAGCACCTATTTTGAACACAGGAACAAAGTAACATGGACCTCTCCTAATGGAACAACGAGTCAGATTGATCACATTAAGGCATGGAACAGACTAAATAAACTGCAGAAGTTATAGAGGCACAAACATAAACTCACATCATTGCCTAGTGATCTCAACATTGAGGGCTAAAATTTCAAACACTGGTAAAGAAAATAAAATAAATACAAAAAAATGGAATGTGCAAATGCTGAGATATGCGAAAATTGCAGAACGGTACTCGAAAAATATCACCAACAGGCTAAGAAATCAAAATGTAAATAAAGAAGGCCAGACAGATATAAACTCCTACTGGACCAGACTAAAGAAAGACATTGAAGCAGCAGTGAAAGATGAAATAGAAACAAAAATTTGTGCCAGTAAAAATCATTCGTTTGACAAATAATGCAAGAATGCAACAAAAGAAAAAAATGGAGCCCACAGAAAGATCCTACCCGACGAACTAGAACAACTGTAGAGAATTACCAGACAAAGAGAAGAGAAGAAAAGAGGATACACAAAAGAAAAAAACGAAACCACCTAAATACAAAACTTAAATATATAGAAAACTTTAACAGTGAGAAATAATTCACAGCATTCTATAAAACAGATAACATCAACAGAAAAGAATTCAAGGCAACCACAAGACAATGCAGAACTCAGAATAGCGACCTATTAACAACAAGGAAAGATGTATTGAATAGATGGGTGAAATACTTAAACTAGGCACTTAATATGGAGGAAGAAGAAAACCTGGAAGACGACAGAGATATGGTGAGAGGAGCAGACGAGAGAGAAGAGGAACCACCAACGATTCTTGAAGTTAAAAATGCAGTTAAAAACTAGCCAGAAACAAATAACCCGGAATAGATAATCTCCCAGCTTAACTATCTAAAGAAGGTGGCCATGATACCATTATGGCATTACAGCATCTTATAAAGGAAATATGAACCCAGAAATCCCTTCCCAATAATTGGAATATTGAAATACTTTGCATCATACCAAAAAAAAAGGAGATATCTTTAAATGCTCTAACTACAGAGGATTTACGCTTCTAAATAAGTGTATAAAATATTTTCCACAGTACTATGTCACCGTATGGCACCATATGCAGAATGGATGGTAGGAAAATACCAGGCTAATTTGAGAGGTGGTAAATCGACAATTCATCAGATTGCACCCCTGACACAAATTTTGGAAAAAACACTGAAATATGGCATTGATACTCATCACATATTTATAGACTACAAAGCAGCTTACGACTCTGTGAATAGAAGACAAATGTTCAAAGCAATGAAAGAGCTAGGAATACCAAATCAGTTGGTAAATTTAACAAAACTAACTCTTAAAAAAGTTGAATGTAGGTTACGAATTCAGGGGGAACTGTCTGAACCTTTTAAAACAAATAATGGGCTGTGCCAGGGAGACCCTCTCTCCTGTATTCTGTTTAATCTGGCTCTGGAAAAAGTAATACGTGTATCACAAATCACAGCCACTGATTCAATATATAATAAATCAGTGCAAATCCTGGCCTATGCTGATGATATCAATATTGTTAGAAGAACGGAAAACGCTGTACGAGAGGCGTATGTAGCATTAAAAGAATCAGCTACAAAAATGGGTTTAATAATAAACACCAACAAAACGAAGTATATGAAAATAAACACGCAACCACAAATCCTACGACGACTTGTTATAGAAAACAACGTCATGGAAGCAGTGAACGAATTTTTATACCTGGGAGCACTCCATAACACTGAAAATAACACTATGGCAGAGATAAACCTCAGAATTTGCAAGACCAACAGATGCTATTTTGGGCTATTTAGGCTTTAAATCCACAATTATATCGAGAAATACAAAAATAAAACTCTGCAAAATAATAATACGCCCAGTCCTAACATATGCTTCAGAGACCTGGACTCTAACAAAAAATAATTAAAACATGTTAAGATGTTTCGAAGAAAATGTACTAAGGCGAATCTATCGAGCAGTGAATGACAATGGAGTGTGGAGAAAACGATACAACTTCGAACTTTATAGAATATACCAGGAACCTGATATCGTAAAACATATTAAGATAGGACGTCTGAGGTGGATAGGACATGTCATGCGGATGAAACAAAATGACCCAGCTATAAAAACGCTCCTTGATAGAACTATTGGTCAGAGAAGATGAGAAATACCCAGAACGAGGTTCCTTGATAACATCGATAAAGACAAGACAAATATGGGAATACGTGCTTGGCGGAGAAAGGCGATAGATAGGGACGACTGGAGAGAAATTCTTAAGGAGACTAAGACCCACGCAAGGTTGTAAAGCCGAATGATGATGATAACGAGAAGGACCAAAAAAGTGTAACCCGCTAAAGTGATGGTACTCCTAAAATATCGCCTGTTTGAGTTTCGTTTTTTTTTTAGAATGTAACTTCAAATTGAAGCGCGCTTAAAAATCTGTAATATCTCGGTTTGTATGGTACAGCCCTTTTTTAAAAGGTTTTTTTAATAAGAATTTTGATAGAATAGTAATTATTGTTTAATATATCTTAAAATTTAAGCTTCAAAGAATCCACTGCCATCTACTAAATAGCTCTAGAGTCACTGTTTAGGCAACTACAGTTGTTTAAATCATCGCTATCCATTTAAAGTCCGGTTTAAGTCCATCTAAAAGTAACAGCTTTTACACAAAAATCTTTAATTTTATAAAAATTACAGAACTTACCGTAATGGTGAGGTAGAGTCACTGAAACTCTGATTTCTAATTTAAACGTGTTTACAGTATACACTGTACACTGTACACTGAATACAAATAACTACCACTAGTGACGTGAAGGTACATGAGCGCGCGCAAGATTCAAGGTCACCAGAACGTTACAACAACTTCTAAAGTACTAGGAGTCTGCATGACTCCAGCTCACCGGTTACGGGTTAAGATCTACAACTTCTATATGAACTATTTTTTCTAAAATGTATACAAATAATTTTATAGGCATAAAATAATTTTTTTACTTTTTATGATTGTTTTTGGGATGCATTTGGTGAGAATTTGTCATCAGCCATGCCTCATATAGCCTCAAAATCCTGTATAAGAGTTTTACCTAAAATCTATGATTTTTTCACAGATTGACTACGGTTACATGCTTTTTCTTCTTTTTTAAATCCCACAGCTATCGGAGATTGGAAATGATTCTGGTCATTATAATTTTATTTTTAACGTATCTGAAAAGTTTATTTGAACTACAGCCACACCGTTCACGGTGATTGCAAGCTCACGAAATTCTACGTATTTCTACGCCTCTTCTACCTTTAATTTTGACCTATAATATATTGATATTAACAGTTCTTAATTATATTGATATTAACAGTATGGACATGTGAGAAGAACAGATCATACAAGGTGGATAGCAAAGATTTCGGATTGAAGCCCAATAGGAAGGAGGAAAAGATGTAGACCCCGAAGATCATGGAGGGATGAAGTGGACGAGGCCATGGAAAGACGAGACCTTAGAGATGGAGAATGGCAGAACAGAAAGGACTGGAGACGTTGGCTGAAAGAAGGAAGGCGGCGACAGCTGTGAAAATCCTTATATAGATAGATAGATAACAGTTCTTATTTTTCACCTCTCAGGTGAACATGTATCTCAAGTATTCCAACGTCCCGATTTTGATTGAGTTTTAAACTTCACCTTGTTTTCCTAGCAATTCAAGAACTTGAACGTTTGTTTTGCGAATCGTCCATAATATTTCCAGAATACATCGGTAACACATTTTGAATGCTCCTTGCACTTGAACCCTGGATAACACTAAATATGCTAGCATATATTGGCAGTTATATTATCTTAACATCTTCTAAAAATAAAACAAAATATTCTACGGCTTTTGAAGTTAACATGATACCAGACACAGCAAACTGCCACAATTAACAATGGGGGTATCCCGTAAGATAACAGATACCTGCTTAAAATGGCTCTGCGAAAGATCTTACCGATTTCCGCAGAGCAAGAGCATAGAATCCTAATAGACCTAGTAACTAAGATCCCATATTCACTAGTATGAGATGAAATTAAAAAAACCAAGGTTAGGTACTGCACAGACGTAGACAAATATTTCTGTGTGTAAAACATACTACTAAAAATTACTCCAGATTTGTATGATATACTTATCGTGGAAAGTACAACAAAGAAGCGTATATACAGATGCTTCTTCTTCTTCATCATCTAGCCATTCACGTCCACATCTGAACATAAGCCTTTTCAAGTATTCCTTTCCATTGTTTTTTATTGTACGCTACTTGTAGCCAATTTTTCCCGGCAGTCCTTTTCAGATCATCTGTCCATCTCATAGAAGGTCTACCTCTGGGTCTTTTGTGTTGGTATGGTCTCCAGGTTAAAATTGATCTGTGCCATTTGTTTAGATCGCTCCTAGCTACATGTCCAGCGTATTCCCATTTCAACTTTAATGATTTTTGCACCACATCGGTGACTTTGGTTTTCTGTCTTATCCATGTGTTTGTTTTCTTGTCCTTAAGTGATATACCTAGCATTGCTATTTCCATCGCTTGTTCTAAGTATATTCGTATTCTTTTTTGTGATTGTCCATGTTTGTGCCGCATAAGTTAATATCGGAATAATGCATGCATCAAAAACTTTAGATCTAAGATGTAATTGAATTTGTTGATTTCTGAGTATATAGTTCAGTTTACCGAATGCTGCCCAAGCTAACTTTCTTCTTCTTTTTATTTCTTCAGTTTTAATTTCCCTATTTAGTATTATTTTTTGTCCTAAGTATATATATTCTTCAACTTTTTCTACAACTTTATCGTTTATTATTGTCACGGTGTCTTCGGAGTGCATGACTTTTGTTTTGTTTAAATTCATTTTCAGTCCTATTTTAGAAGATTCGGTATGTAGTTCTAAAAGCATGGTTTGCATTTCTTATAGGTCAGTAGCTATCAGGATTATGTCATCTGCAAATCGTAGATTACTGAGGTAGCGGCCATTGATGTTTATTCCCTTAAATTTCCAATTTAGGTTTTTAAAAACGTCCTCCAAAACTAAGGTGAACAGTTTGGGTGATAAAGTATCTCCCTGTTTGACTCCCCTGTTTAATGGTACAGGGTTCGTGTGTTCATTTTCATTTAGGTAGTATGTAGCTGTAGCTTGGTTTATAGTTTCTTTTATTAAGTTAATATATCTGCTGTCTATTCTACAATTTTGCATTGCGTTTATTACGGCCGTGTGTTCTATGGTATCGAAAGCTTTTTCGTAGTCTACAAATGCTAGGAAAACTGGTAACTTGTATTCGTTACATTTTTCTATTAATATTTTTGTGATTAACAGGTGATCGAAAGTTGAATAGCCTTTTCTAAAACCTGCCTGTTCATATGGTTGGTATTCGTCTAATTTCCTTGTTAGTCGAGTAGTTATGACTTTGGTGAGTATTTTAAACAGGTGTGGGGGGGGGGATACAGAGGCTATCACAAATAATATATTACTGGTTGGTCTCAAAACAGTAATGCTTTCTTAAATTCGACGAGCAGAAAATAGTGAATGGACTGCTTCACACCTTGGATTCTTTTAGAAAGCAAAATAGGACGGAAACTGTGAAAAACCACAATTTTAAATATCTAGCAGAAAAGCTTGGTTATTATACAAATCTGATAAGCGATACTTGATATTTTTTCTTTTTATGTGTCCAAGTCGTAATGTTGGCTGGCCGATCATTAGACCCCCATGTATATGAAATAATTAATTTATGTAAGGTTCTATAGGCGATGGTTCATTGAGAATAGGTAATTAGCTGTGTACGTAATTTACCAGCAAGATTGATTTCTACAACGCTTAGATCTAGCCTAACAAATATAAAAACACAGGTGATTTTAACACATTTACGTAAAGGGATACGTAAATATACAAAAAGCTAAAAAACAATGAGAAATGTTACTAATATACCTACTACAACTAATGAAAATTACCGGAAACTAAAACTACGATAATGTATCTGTATAAGCTCCGCACACTAAAACAGTCTATATTTTCTTGCTTTAGGCCTTTACCGGTAAACACTATAGGAGCTCATAAGACATATTATTATGCCCTTATCTTATCTACTGGGTTCTTGGGTATCTTTTGCTTAAATATGCAGCAACTTGTTTCGATATTATACAGTGATGAGTGCCTTAAGAACCGGCAAAATAACGCAAAAGATAGAAAATATAATACGTTGTGAAATAAAAAGAGATGAGAAGAAAAAAGAGAAGTAGTAGAGGTGGGAAATAATCGGTAGAAACCTATAATTAACATTATAAATCGATAGTCTTACACCTTTAGACGTTAGCTTCGAGCTAAATCACCTCGGTCATAATTATTATTTGTAACGTATGTGTGACGTATTTCCATTTTTTAATTTCACATAAAGTAAAAACTGATTGACCACAATAAAGCAAAAATGTAAATAAAATAATTTAATTAATAGTAATTATTTAATCTAAAGTTTTAAATTATCAACCAAGAATAATTTCTATTATGATGTGAGGAGTTTCATACACTCTTGTCATGGAATAATCACTATCCTTCGTGGATTAGTGGTAAGAATTCGACAAAGACGTCGCAGACGATTAGAGTTCAAAACCCACATGTGGTTTTCTTTTTTTTTTTTTTAATAATTTAAAATTATGCAGAGATCGTTTTACTTTGAATCGTTGAACATTTATGTCAGTCGTTACTAGTATTAGAAGTGTTTAAAGTTAAACACAAATATCTTAGTGAAAAAAAAGTATCGCCGTACTTTCGAAAATAAAGTAAAAATTCTTCAAAATTAAAAGAACGTTTAAAGAATGTTTAAATAAGTAAAAATTCTACAAAAATAAAAAAAATATTGTAAATAAACGTATTTACAATATGTTCAAATAAGCCTTCATTAGCAGCAGAACAATATCCCAAACTGTCACTAAAGAAATATAAAAGTTTGATGGATCAGAGTTCAAGTCACGATGTTCCCATGCAGGAGGTCAGGGTTCAAATCCCACATGAAGGTTTTACTTTTTTTTAAATTTGAAATTATGCAGACATTATATCGTTTTGCTTTAAATCACTAGATATTTATTTCAGTTTTTATTAGAAGTGTTTATAATAAAACATGAAAATCTTATTGAAAAAACAATGTCGTACTTTCGAAAATAAAGTAATAATTCTTCAAACATAAAAGAACGTTCTAAATAAATGTACTTCCAAAAATATTTAAACAGGTAGAAATTCTATAAAAATAAAAAAAAATTATTCTAATGAAATGTATTTACAATAAATGTTCGAATAAGCCTCCATTAGCAGCAGAACAATAACCCAATCTATTATAAAAGTTTCGTCTAACATTAGTTATTGTTTCTGGACTAATACCTCTCATTGAATCAGAGATTTTTCTCTTAATTCTTGGAGAGCATTAGGCCTATCGTCTTCAATTCCATATAGCTTGGACATGATATATCCCCACATAAAAAAATCACAAGGTGCATCATCAGGTGATCTTGCAGGCCAAAAAATATCTCCGTGGCCACTAATCAATCGATTAGGAAAAGTCGCACTGAGATATTCACTGACGATGCGAGAATTATGTGCGTGACAACCATCGTGTTAAAACCATATGGAATCGAAAGGTATTGGTAAATTACGAAGGGCTGGGACAATTTGATTTTGCAGAAGTTCCAAGTATTTCCGCCCAGTCAACATACCGTCTATAAAAAATGGACCAATGACATGATTCCCTATTATGCCTCCCCAAACATTTACTTTTCGAGGACGCTGGTACGAGCGACATAAATCTGACGAGGATTTCCTCGAGACCAATACCGAGCATTCATTGAATTGTGACGGCCCTGCAATGAAAACGTACATTCATCGGTGAACAAAACGTTCTCTAAAAAATGTTCATCTTGATGTGACATTTTCATTGCAGTTTGACAAAATTCTAAACGTCTATATCGATCCCCAGGGAATTGTTCGTTGGATTTATGAAGTTTATAGGGACGGTATCCATGTCTTTTCAAAATTTTACCTACTTTAAATCTTGAAATTCCATATTGTTCTCCGAGACGAGATGTTGATTGGGTAGGATTTTGCTCAATACTTGCACAAATCAAAGTGTCCCTTAGTTCCAAATCTGGATTTACCTCCCTTCGTCTACGAACTTCTCTTGGAGTGAACACGGATCCATAAGTAAAAAAATTACGAATAATAGACTGAATTGTTGATCGTGCTGGAGCCGGCCTATTTGGAAACATATTTACAAATTGTTGTCTGATAATCCATTCACATGCCAGACAACAATTTGCACTTTTTCCTCGACCGTTAAAACCATTTTCACAAATTGTTTTTTCAATAAAAAGTTTCTGTTTACCGTGCAAAAACACTACAAAAGAAATATTTGCGTACTTTCCAGAAATTGAAGTAGAAATTATACAGAGAAAGTTTTGTGAGAGTTTCTAACACCTAATTAAAAAAAATAAAAAAAAGATAATGAAGAAAAAATCAGTCAGATATGTGGTGTAGAAGTAAAGCATAAATATTTCAATAAGAAAAAAAGATAATGAAATAACGAAAAAGAAAAAACACGAAAACTTGGCAATAATAACTTTGTTTACGGCGACTCTAAATAAATTAGCGGTGGTCTCTTGATACCATTCTCGGAGATTTCGCGGCCAGGATGTTCTTCTTTGGCCTGGGCCTCTCCTTCTGACGATCTTACCCTGTATTATGAGGTGTATACTGTAAGTTTAGAATTTTTAACATTTTTGTTATTTCTGTATTTCTGTAAATATGGGATATATACCATTAAATACTTTGATTAGAATATGAAAAATAATTTCAACAAGTTGGTAAACAATCCA
Organism: Diabrotica undecimpunctata; assembly: GCF_040954645.1. Classification (NCBI taxonomy): domain Eukaryota; kingdom Metazoa; phylum Arthropoda; class Insecta; order Coleoptera; family Chrysomelidae; genus Diabrotica; species Diabrotica undecimpunctata. Next base: position 156,343,959 of record NC_092803.1, read on the forward strand.
AAATTAAAAAGCTGCCCACTAATACTTATGTATAATAAAAATAATAAAACTACTGAAGAAGAAAACATTCTAGTACTTGTGCATTTCGTTAACGCCATATATAAAAGAGTGTAAAGTTCGTTTACATTTAAATTTGGCTATGCCAATGACCGTTTTTAGGGTTTGGGAATAAATAAATAAAATAAATTGATAAAATATGATCTTTCTCGATGACACGATACTATTTTTTGAACGAGCTTTATGGTTAATTGTATTTCGACTATTTATATTACCATATATGGATTTTAGATACAAAATTTGTTTGTTATTGTATTTGGTCATGACCTAGTATTTTCTTGAATTGATTGTACAGTAGAAGCAAAGTAAATATTTGACCAAAGTGAACGTATTGAATATAACTATATATTGAAAAAATTACACACGTTATTTGGTATTCAGTGGTGATAACTAACCAAAAACTTAGACTATGATATTATAAAAGTAAGTGTATATCATTACTACATTTATTAATAAATGTATCACTAAAAAGGCAAACAAGAAAACTATAGGGTAAATCATGAAAGATAAGTTTTGAAAAATAGTTTAAAAATTACCAAGTGTCTTCGTGATTATTTATACTAGTAAATAGAAAAAAATAAGCTTGTATTCTCGTGACGTGTAAATATGTCAAACTGTTACAGTAATTAACTTTAAAATATCACTCAAACATAAAATTAGCAAAAATATCTAGATTAGTTTCTAGTGGTGAGTCAATCACGAACGATGAATCTTTAAGTGGGTGCTCACAACGAGGCGCAGTCCCTCGCTCCGACTATAGGATCGTACCATATTATTGATCGTCAGGTAAAATAAGTGCATTATTTTAAATGCGAGCATTCACTGTCACTGCTATGCTCTATGCGATAATACCATGCGATGGTCTCCGTTATGAACGTACCCTACACTTTACCGAAGGACCCGGTTCTCTAAATTATTAATACTCGGGTCTTTTAATATTAAAATAATCGGACCGGTTCTTTGACCGTAACACGACTTTTCTTAATTGATATATTTCTACTTTTTGAAGATGTGCTGATATTTACGTCGACTTTTCCTTATATTTACATACATACTTTGTCTTTCTAACACATTTTTTGTTCCTAAGGTGCCTTGTTTTTCCTGATGTCCTGAAACCGTTTTCTATCGGCTGCTGCGCGAAATAATTCGTCTACTGTAATATCATACCATTGATCACAATGGTATGGTATGTTCTTTCGACCAATCCATCTCTTTTCCTACACTTTTTCTTATAATATAAGGCGAAGGTAATGGTATTTGAGTCCTCCAATTATATGGCCGAAGTATTCTGTTTTTCTTCTCTTAATGATGTTTGTGCGCAAGCGTTCTAAATTAATTATTATTTTAAGAATATCTTCATTGGAAGTGTGCGAAACTCATGATATTTTTAGGATTCGCCGATTGTACCACATTTCAAATGCTTCTAATTTGTTAATCATTATGCATCAGAGTCACAATTTTAATTTAACCAGCTGTGGAGGTATTTAAAATGGTTTACGCGTTCTATCTCCTCTCCATTAAGTGAAAGCAAACCTTGATACATATTAATCTTTCCAACCGCCGTCCAATTTGTCTTTGAAATGTTAAGGACTCTTCGATAACTTGATTTACTGATGTTTAAGAGATCTTGTAAAATTTCTGCATGGACAGCTTTATCGTCAGCATATCAGATGTTGTTGATTACTTCTCCGCCTAGTCTTACTCGAGTATAAACAACAGGTGCCTGCTTTACTATTTTCTTTAGTAGTTTATTGTTCTGTATCCGTTTAACATCCCATACAATATAATACAATACAACACAATACGGTATGTCGACCAAATTACAGGAATATGCAAAAAACCTATGCACGAATTAAAAGAAATGACCAGAGACAGATGACTCGGGGGGTCAAAACTAAAGACAGATAGAGAAAGAGACAGAAAAAGAGATAGATCCATTTAACATCACCCAGTCAGCGTAAACTTAAGTCTATATGCATATTTTTATGTTTATAAAAAGACACTTTCGTTATATTGTAATGTTATCAGATATTACCTGTTAAATTAATCGGTCTAATGTGTTATACCCAACATATATCCGTATTTGAACTTTTGCTGAAATTGTTGTTTTATAATTTTTTGGCCACTATTTTGTACCACTCTTTATATCTAATTAATTGCTTTTATCACGAAAATCAGGTCAAGTAGTCAGAGAGAAGAAAATCAGGAATTTATATGCTGATCTTCCACAGGAACGTTAAAAAGGTCTCGTTGCTTAGAATCTAGAGCGTCATTGAGATGGGAAAGGATATGACTAATAGATAGATAACACATAGATAATAAATGGATAATAGACCTAAAAATTCAAAAAAAACACTAAATACAGCTAAACTGCAAAATATGGTGCACCAATAAATCTTAACCCGAGATTTAGTAGACTCAAATGTGGCCAAAACTACTAAATAAGTGATGGATTTGACCGTTACTTGGTATAAAAATTTTATTTTTATATCACTACAGCTGTTTCGTCAGAATGCCTTTATCACGTAATCTATTTTTGTTATACATTTACATTTTAGAAGTCTTTAACAAAATAAGTTACCTATGGAAGAACTGTTTGTTCTAAGTTAGTCATTCAGAATTATGTCTGTATTTTTAATTTATTGATTTTAATAGATTCTTATAAAGATAGCCAAGAGCCTTGATTTTGAATGTGAAGAATTAACAAAAAAGTGCATACGTAGAATCTGTTTTTATATTATTGAAAGCCCATTTATTTAAGAATTATCAGACTTAAAAACAAACATGAGTTGTCCGTATTGCAGAAACCTACCCATACTGATACGAGTATAAACAATTTGTCATCCCACTCTACACATCATAAATTGGCAGCCTCCCATAGCATGCTACATAGATTAATAGAAATTCCCATCTCCAAAAACAACTTCGGGATAGAATTGAATATCATTAAGCAAATAGCAGTAAACAATGGGTACAACGAACAAACAATAAATTTTTTTTAAATCAAAATCCACATAAGAAATCCGTGAAATTATTATTTTCACCACTAGAGAAAAACTTAGTACCTTCTGCTTAATTATATATACAGGCAAGATATTAACAAAAAAGCCAAACACATAAAAAAGAACGGAATAACACGAGAATTTAGAACAAATAGCAACAACAACAAGCAAGTATATTAAAAATACCAAGAGCTAAAAGAAAAAGCACTTACACGGTGGTGTATAAAAACTTAGTATGGCGACTGCCCAAAAGCTTACATCGATCAAAACTGGTAGAAATTTAATAACAAAGGTACTTCTTCTTTAAGTGTCATCTCCGTGACGAAGGTTGGCAATCATCATGGCTATTCTGACCTTCGAGGCAGCTACTCTGAACAATTGTCTTGAGCTGCAACCAAACCAATCTCTTAGGTTCTTCAACCAGAATACGCGTCTTCTTCCTACAATTCTCCTACCCTCTACTTTTCCTTGAATAATGAGTCTCAAGATGTTGTATCTTTCGCCTCTCATCACATGTCCGAGATATTGCAATTTCCTTTCTTATATTGTATTTTCCATTTCTCTCTTTCTGCCTATTCTCTTTAACACTTCTGTATGCGTGACTCTATTTACCCATGCAATCCTTAACAATCTTCTAAATGTCCACATTCCAAACGTGTTAAGTCGATTTATTTTATTCTGGTTTAATGTCCATGATTTATCTTCATAGTAGAGTACACTGTGTACATAGCAATTAAATTAGCCTTATTCTGAAGGCCAATGTCAGATCTTTGCTGCATAAAATCTTTTTCATTTTCACGAAGCTGGCACGTGCTTTTTTAATTCTGACTCTTATTTCTGCAGTATAATCGCTATTTTATGTAATTACTGTTCCCAAGTAAGCATATCTTTTTACTCTTTTAATCTACTGGCCGCCTACCGTTAATATTTCATTTGTATTGTTGTTCTTGGTAATTTTCATGAATTTGGTTTTTTTTATGTTAAGAGAGAGTCCGTATTCTTCACTATATCTTAATATTTTGTTCATTATTCTTTTTAAGTCTTCCAAGTTGTCGGCTATTATGACTGTATCGTCGGCAAACCTAATGTTGTTAATTAAACTTTCGTACACTTTTACGCCGACTGTCTCGTTTACCAAAGCTTCTTGTATGATTTCTTCAGAATACGCATTAAACAATAACGGTGACAGTATGCAACCTTGCCTGATTCTTCTCCTTATCTCCACTTCTTCTGACACATCTCTTCCAATTTTCACATTTTATCGTTGGTTGTAATATAAATTTGATATCAATGTTAGATCCCTTACATCCAGATTCTTGTTTTTGAGTACTTCTATGAGTCGGTCATGTTTTACCTTATCGAATGCATTGTTGTAGTCTATAAAGCATACATAAAGATCTCGATTAACATCCAAATATCTCTGAGTCAGCACGTTAAAAGAAAATAGTGCCTCTCTTGTGCCCACTTCATTCCGAAATCCAAACTGGGAATCACTAATATCCATCTCCAGCTTAGCATGTATTCTATTATGGATGATTTTTAGCAGGGTTTTTAAGATATATGACATTAGACTGATCGTTCGATAATCACTACATTCTGTGGCATTTATTTTCTTTGGTAGACAAATAAATGTTGATATCATCATTTCACGTGGAATGATTCCTGTGGAATACATTGTGTTCAGTAGTTGTACTAAAATATCTATGTTTTTTTCATTGACCAGTTTTAGCAATTCACTTGGTATTTCATTGGATCAGCAGTTTTATTATTTTTCATGCATTTACTGCATGTATAACTTTTGACTTTGTTATTTCGGGTCCCTCGTCTTTACTCTAATTATCTTCATATGTATTTTACTGTCTCTGATCATGGAATAATTCCTCTATATATTCTTTCCATCTTCCTGATTTTTGTTCTGGCTCCACTAAAATGTTTCCTTGTTTGTCCATTAGTATGCTTGAGGTTTTTTGTTTTGCTACCCCAGCCAATTCTTTAACTTTCTTATGGAGATTGAAGTTATCATATTTGTTTTGTAAGTCTTCTATGTCTTGGCATTTTCCAGCGAAATAAGTCTCTTTAGCTTCTCTTATTTTCCTTCTTATTTGATTATGCAGCTGTTGGTACTGAGTTATGTTGATATTCTTTTGCCTTCTTCTGTCCTCCATCATTTCCAAGATTTCTTCTCTCATCCAATCTCTTGTCTTGTATCTGACTGTTGTTCTCTGCGATTTGGTTCGATAATTGCATTTTTAAAGAATTGCCACTGTTGTTCAACATCACCATCAATTGGTTCGGGTGTGGATTCTAGGTTTGCATTAATTTCTTGTTTCAGTTTTTCTTTGACGTCTTCTGATTCTAATTTTTGTATGTTTAGTTTATCACTTTTGTAGTTTCTTTGTATCTTTTTTAAGTGAAGTTTGAATTTTGCTACAAAAGGATTGTGGTCCGGCGCCACGCCTGCACCTGGGTACGCTTTCACCGATTGTATTGTGTTTTGGTATCTGTAGTTTATTAAAATATAGTCAATTTAATTTCTAACCATTTTATCGACCTTGTCAGCTGGCGATTTCCAAGTGTAAAGGCGTCGTTTAGACAGTTTCATTACCGCAAGATTATGTTCTAGGCAGAATTCTATAAGGCGTTCTCCTCTCTCATTTCGAACACCGAGTCCATATGATCCTACAGTAGACTCACATCTTTCTTCTCCAATTTTGGTGTTAAAATCACCCATGACTACTGTTATATCTCTAGATGTTGTATTTTATAGGGTTTTTGGAGGTCATCGTAAAATTTTTCAATTTCTTCCTCTGTTTTATCCGCGGTTGGCGCATAAATCTGAATAAGGTTTAATTTCCTATGTGTTGTCATCATTTGTATTAGCACAGTAACAAAGGTATAGGAGAACATAAAAGGGCTTTCAATAATAGAAAAACAAATTTCATGTACGCGGCTTCACCTTCTAGATCATAATCAATCTTTTAATGAGGAATTTTAAATTCTTCACACTAAAAATAAAGGCCTTAAGCTATTTTAATTAAAATTTATGGAAATTAACAAATTAGAAATACAGACATAATTCTGAATAACCAACTTAAGACAAACAGTTCTTCCCTCCTCAACTCATTCTGTTAAAGTGTAAATACCACTTTAAAGTCGAATCTATTTCAAATACAATTAAGAAAGTCGCCAGGAAACATGAAGAGAGGCTCCATCAGCATCTCAATTATGAAATACTAGATTCTTGTCAAAAAATCCCCAGATGCGAAGGCTCAGGAGGACTAAACCGTTCGAGCCTGAGTAATGTGCGAAGTTGTGTAAGGCTTGGTAATTGTTGTGCATTATAGCCACAACAAGGATGTGAGCAGTTAGTGAAAAGCAGAGTCAGCGCTGTGCTGTGTAGCCACAACAAAGAAGTGGACATTTCATGTCTAGGATGGACCAGGTGACATTTAATTTACAAACAATTTTAGGAAAATTGAGTTAAAGAAAAAAAGCTGATTAATCTTGTAGGTTAGGTGTATTCTTATTGTTTAAAATAAAAAAAAAATAGATGTAGCAGTTACATCTGTTTCTTGTTGTTTGGCGCACTAAAGTGTTCTTGAAATTGAAGTACTTTTTGACAGTAGTAATTTAACGCTTTCAGTTGCTTGATGGTTTGTTGGTCAAATTGGGTCTCTTACTTTTTTCAAGTTTTATTATATATAAAAATGAAAATAAAAACAAAACAACTTACGTTCTGGACAGGTTTCTAACCCGTGCGGATTAAGCCTTATTTATTCCAGCCATATTCCAGTACTCCGACACCGTTGACGTACGCTGGGTTATAATCCAAAATATTTACCTTTGTTGAAGTTTTAACTGCACTAGTCCCGTTTATTAATCCACGGACGGACGGCATACAACTATAGAATCGAATATTTTTATACAGATTTAATTAGGGAATTTTCCTTATAAATTATAGTGGTTCTATTTTTCGTGTAGCTGAGTGCTCTTAAAAATTGCACATACAGAAAACATTTCACAAAACCGACTCTGAAAATTCAATATTATAACAATCATGTTTAATGTCAATCAAGTATGTATTTCCAATATTCTTGAGCTAGCGCTTTTCAGTCTGCAGAAAGTGTAGAGAATTATTGATTTCCACGTTTAATCTAAGTCTTCGAATAAGTTGGAGATTGTTAATATACCAAAGTTAGTTTTGGCTAAGAATAATATTTATGTAACAGAATATAGTCGAAAAAGGTAGAGGAAATAACTTTTAATATTAGTTCCTTTCAATGATTTAAATATAAGAGGACCGATGGAATGTTAAAATTAATTACTTATATATACAAGTTAATTATTTTGTTTTGATTACTCATAGAGTGAAAATTGTAAATGTTAAGTCAGTCTCTCTGTACTTTTATTTAGCAAGATCCCTTGGGCATATTTGTAATCTATTTGATATAATCCCGAATGAACATTTCTCGAGAAGTGAACCTGTTTCTCATGGCCATCTCTGAGGGTGTAGTTGGCCTGGTCTAAGCAACAATGTTGTGCAGTCTCACAGTATATACAGGGTGTTCAGAAACTCTTTTGATAAACGAAGATCGAAGATTCCTCAGATAATTATAAGAAATTTAATCCAATTCACCTATTCCGAAAATGCTTTCTAAGGGAACTATTAGAGCTCTTTGAAGATGGCGTGTTGTAATTAGTTTTTTTAAACACCCCCATAACGCTTCTATTCAGAAAAATAAAAACTAATAAAATCATTTATCCTTTAGAGTTGAATCGATTCCATTATATGCTAATTTCTAGTACCGGTCATAGGCGTTTGATTTGCATTTGTGACACTAGATTATTAGATTTTCAGGTATTTTAACAAAAATGGTGTTTACTTATGAGGAATACGCTGATCTACATTTAGTTTATTGCGAAATAAGGTATAATGCTCGAGCAGTAACGTAGATTCGCTAAAAAAATTTCCAATTGAAAGAAACAAATTCAGTGTTCTCAAAAATAATGAAACAGGGCGACATAATAATGTAACAGCAGCACATGAAGCTGTTATTTTAATAAAAGTCGAGAAAAATTTAGAAATTAGCGTTTCGAAGAATATCTGCCATGTATCCCACAATTTCAAAATATTCTACAGGAAATATCTTACACAACGAAAATTTAGATTTTTTTCATTTTACAAACGTACAAGTACTGCTACAAGGAGATTTTCCTGCTCGGTTATGGTCACAAAATCAGAAAAAACAAAATGAAGAGTTTTTCAGTTAGATTTTATTTTGCGACGGAGCTACATTTAAAAAATATGGAATTTTTAATGTACATAATGCACATTATTATTCATACGTTGGTGACAATCCCCACGTTGTTCAAGAATTTAAACATCAGGATATGTTTAGCATAAACGTCTGGATAGGAGTAGTTGACGATTATCTACTTGGACCCGTGGAATTGCCTGCTCGTTTAAATGGTGCTGATTATTTACATTTCTTGAAAAATGTTTTACCTAATTTGTTAAACATTTGACAAAACTTAAGGTTTCTACATGATGGCTGTCCGGCCAACTTTAGCAGGAATGTACAAGACTTTTTTGATAATAACTAAGAAGACTACTGGATTGGAAAAGGTGGTCCAGTTGCTTCGCCAGCAAGGTAGCCGGATTTGAATCCTTGCGATTATTATATTTGAGGATATATACAAGCATTTATTTATTCCATTTCGATGCAAAATTGTGCACAACTCTGGCTAAGGATATAAGATGCTTGCAGTGAATTTAGAAATAATTTTGGAATTTTTGCAAGAATTCGGCGTTCTCTAAGCAAAATAAAAAATTAATGCATAGATGGTTTTACATTGAGCATCTTTTGTTACTTTATACCTTTGATACCCGTTCTTTTGGTGTTACTCGTAGTTTCGTTCCATCGTTTTTGTTTCAAATTGATTTTTTCCCAGTTTCAAATTTTGTTTCAAATTGATTCAAATTGAATATTTGCTTTCTTTTCCAATCTTTTTTTACGAATTGTGTACTGCATTAAGTGAAACAAAAGGTAATTTATAAAATTAATTAAGGTTCCTATTAATTTAACTTTTATGAAGAAAAAACGGAAAGTTTAAGTCGATTTTTCTAGATAACATTTACAGTAAAATTTTAAGCGAAATTATTTTAAATAATTTCTGAAAATAATTTACAACAAAATTTACAAAAAGTGCAAAGAGGATATGGGCCCAGAATAATTTTGTTTAAGCAACGGTATGGGAATCCGAGAGGCTTTGTTTCATTTCATTAAGCTCATATAAAAATGTCGAGAATAACAAAAATATATATATTTGGGTTTCATAGATTATAGACCAAGGGGATCTGTAAAAAAACGACTACATTTGGATGTGAGAGTTGGGCCGTTTACAATACAATTCATTAAATTACAATATTTGACAGTCTTCTGAGGTGTCCTAGCTCTTAACGAACTTTCTCCATTCCTTTCTATTGGATGCCATCTGTGTTGCTTCCTGCCAAGTCTTACCTTTACTCTGCAGTATCTTCGAGATGTCACTGTTCCATTCTTTAATGGGTCTTCCTCTTCTGTTCTTCCCTATTGGTTTGGCGTCCCACACTCTTTTTACTTGTCTATTATTGTCCATCCGGGTTAGATGTCCGAACCATGCCAATTTTTTCTCTTTGATTGACTTGAGTATCGGTTTGATTTTGAGTCTTTCTCTTATTTCTTCATTTCTGATTCTATCAGTTCTTTTTACTCCTATCGTTCTTCTGAGGTATTTCATCTCTGCTGCCTAAATTCTGCTCTGATGTCTTTTGTTTAATATCCAATTTTCTGCTCCATATGTCACTGTAGGTCTATATATTGTTTTGTATATTGTCATCTTGATCTTTGTTGATATTTCTTTGTTATTAAGGAATCCTCTATTTAGTGCTTGGAATAGTTTTCCTGTGTTTTCCATTCTGTTGTTAAGATCATCCTCGATGTCTCCTTTGTTGTTGATTACTGTTCCTAAGTATTTGTATGAATTTGTCTGTATTATTTTTTGTTGGTCTATCATTACTTCTATTTGATCTTCCGTTCCTTGTTTCCTTGATATTTTCATTATTTGAGTCTTCTCTTGGTTTACGTTTAAGTTGTATTTGCTTGCTTCTAGGTTCCATTTCTCTAAGTTGTATTTCAGTTTTTCTGCAGTTTCCGCAATTAATACTATGTCGTCTGCAAATATACACATCTCAGCATTTATCATTTGCATTTTGTTCCAACCAATGCAGTATTTCTTGAATGTTTTCTTACATTCTTTCACTATCTCATCTATTACATTTATGAATAGTACTGGGCTGAGACTTCCCCCTTGTCTAACTCTTTGGGTTGTTGAATGTAAAAAATTCGTAGATAAAATGAAAATACTGAAAGCCAAGGGTAAACTAATAAACTATAAGCAACATAGAGTATATATAGAAATGTAGCCATAAGCTCCCTTACTATTACGAATCAGCAGATTCCGATATCCGACGTTATAAATAGGAAGAAATCAATATTTTTATTATTATTGTAATTATTATGTTTCAATAGTCAAGTTTAAATCATTAAATGTAGTAGTTTGTAGAATTTCTCAAAAATTGTAACTTATTTTCGAAATAAAGATTTTTTTTTGGGAATATCGACGTTGAAGAAACATTTCTGGCGCTGCGAACCACAGGATATTTCATACAGAAACATAGTCGTTTCCTGGTCTACATTAGTTTAATGAAATCCTGAAGAACCTGGTAAAAGAGAAAAATGTATTGGAAATCAAACACGATCATCCTTGCGTAAGTTTTTCCTTTCTTTACCATTGTTTATGAGCATTTATTATTTTAATTGAATTCTTAAACATTTACATTGAATTTATTATTTATTGTTTATTGAATTTATATTATTTATAACATTTTACTTCAACGAATTTTTTATATATACTTGCATTTATATTTTTGCATATATTTTATGAGTACATTGAATGATATTTCCCAAAATAGTATCGAAAATTTAAGTTTACTATTCGACAATTTAAATTTAAAAATAAAAAGAAATCTACAAACCTCTAAATCTAAGCCTGCATCTAAATTACGTTCCAAAATGCCGATGACCAATAGCGATATTGCTAGCCTTTGCTCAACTCTGCCCGAATTCTCTTCTGGAGACAACCTCTCCACCTTTATCAAAGCAGTAGATAATTTAATAGTTTTCTTAGGCACCCAAGATTTAAATCCGTCCCAAGAATTTATCTTAAATTCCCATATCGTATCTCGAATTAAAGGAGAACCTAGAAATTTCTTAAACTATTCTAATAAAACCAATTGGACAGAAATTCGTCCAGCGTTATTAACTAAATACGGAGACAGACGTTCCGAAGACATATTAGTAACACAACTATCCACCACAGTCCAAAAACATAGTGAATCCTACGACAATTATCATCAGAGAATAACTACAAATCTGAACGATTTACTCCAACACATCACCCTAAACGATAATCCCGCGACAGTCACTTTTAAAACTCCATACTTCAAAAACATTGCCCTCAAAACTTTCTGTACCGGAATCAACGAGCCTTATTGCGAATACTTATCGCATTTTGAATTAAATTCCCTAGAAGAAGCCCTTCAAAAGTGTATTGCCTACGATAACCACAAAAATCAACAACAATACATGAACTTCCTTAAGAGCCAACAAAACAAAAAGGCCCCACTCAAAAATAAACCCTATCAATCTTCGAATAATCAAAGATCCACAAACTTCCAACCCACGCATTCGAATTATGTGAGACCTTCAACTCACAACACAGAGCCCAATTTTAACTTTACTCCACAACAGAACTATAATTTTCCTCAGAGACAAAATTTCAGTTCTCACGAACAAAATCAATCCTTCCAACGAAACAATGTTCCGAAAAACAACCAACAAAGACTAAATAAATATAAAGCTCCTCGACCCCAACCAAATTTTGCTACTCCAATGAGCGGTGTTCAAACTACCACAACCAGAAACCATCAGCCCATGACAATTACAACTAATGGAAGCCACAATTTTCACATAGACTCAAATGATACCCAATATTTCGAAAACGATTTCGAAAATTACGAATCCGAACAAGAGCCCGATTTGCATGATGAAAATCATCAGGATTTTCAAGCCATCCCGTTAGACGATCATCCACCCCCTGTATAAACCTACATAATATCGAAAGTTCCCCTGGGTTACCCTGTTTCGTTACACCCAAAACACATCTACGCGTTTTAATCGATACCGGCGGTTCCCATTCAATTTTAAATCCGCGAGCTCTCAAACTATTTGATAAAAATCATATTTATCGAAAACCTTTTTCGCTAACGTCAATGAAAATTACTTCCAAGCACGACTTAAATATTAAGACGCCACTATTCCTAGAATATGGAATTCCACAAACATTCGACGTAAAAATTGCTGATTTTAGTCAATACTTTGACCTCCTCCTTGGAACTTACGATCTGAAAAGATTCCACGCCACAATTAGCTACGCAACTCATACTTTAACCTTTGAGAATCCTCACGTTAGCATTCCATTTGAAACTTTATACCAAAAAATTCCAGTAAGCGTTCATAATGGCGAAGTTTTATTGCGTGAAAGACACTTTCAAGGTATCAAAATTCCCCATTCTATTCACGTTGCAAAAAACGGCTTTCTAGACACTTTCGACTTACCTATGCCTATGAAATTTAATAAGAGAATTGAAGTTGAGAACTTTTGTAATTATAATATAGCAAAAATTCCAACGACGCATTTTAACGAAAACAAAATCCGTACTTCGCACTTAAATAACGAAGAAAAATATAAAATTATAAGTCTTTGCAAAAAATTTAAAGACGTATTTTACGACGAAAATAAAAATTTAACTTTCACGTCAGCTGTTAGACACGAAATTAAAACTAAGGATGAAAATCCAATTTATGTAAAGGGATTTCGGCATCCCAAAGCAATGCAGGAAGAAATAAAAAAACAAATAAATAATTTATTAGATAATAAGATAATTCGACCGTCAATTTCACCGTACTCAGCTCCAGTTTGGATAGTACCAAAAAAAGCTGATGCCTCAGGTCAGAAAAAATTTAGATTAGTAATTGATTATAGGAAGCTCAATGATCATACTGAAAGTGATCGCTACCCACTTCCTCAGATAGATGAGATACTGGATAACTTAGGAAAAGCCAGTTATTTCACAACATTAGATTTAGCTCAAGGTTACCATCAGATTGAAGTTCATCCGGATTCTATTCGGAAAACAGCCTTTTCAGTTCCGCATGGTCACTTTGAATTTTTACGTATGCCCTTTGGTTTAAAGAATAGCCCAGCAACATTCGAAAGGTTAATGGACAATATTCTTAGGCCCTTTATTCATAAGTTTTGCTTCGTCTACATGGACGATGTCATTATTTTTTCCAAGTCACTGCAAGAACACTTAGTTCATATTGCGACTATTTTTGACACTTTCAGAAAAAATAATTTAAAAATTCAGTTAGACAAATCTGAGTTTCTCACGAAAGAAGTTTCTTTCTTAGGTCACGTAGTGACAACCGAAGGAATCAAACCTAACCCAGCAAAAATCGAAGCTATACAAAAATATCCTCTACCAAAAACAGTAAAAGAAATTAAATCATTTCTTGGTTTAATCGGTTACTACCGAAGATTCATACCCAACTTTGCAAAAATAACGTCCCCATTTTCGAGATGTACTCGAAAAGGAGCAACTATCGACCCCACAAATCCAAATTATTTAGAATGTTTTGCAAAATGCAAACAATTGTTAACTAATTCTCCAATCTTACAATATCCAGACTTCGAAAAGCCTTTTGTACTGACTACAGACGCCTCTAATATAGCTATAGGATCAGTATTATCTCAAAATAATCACCCTATTGCCTACTATTCTCGAACTCTAAATTCCGCAGAACGAAACTACTCCACTATTGAAAAAGAACTTCTAGCCATACTAGATTCTTGTAAACACTTCCGTATGTATTTATACAACCAAAAATTCACCGTAGAAACAGATCACAATCCTCTCGTATGGATTTACAAAATTAAAGACCCCACTTCTAGATTAGCCCGATGGAGACTTAAACTAGAAGAATATGATTTTGAAGTTAAATATAAAAAAGGCAAAGAGAATCAAGTTGCTGATGCTCTTAGCCGAGTCCAAATAAATGCCCTAAGCTCGAGTTCAGAATGTGCTGAACCCCCGAATTCAGAATGTGCTGAACCACCCGACAATTTCGACATAGACGATTTCCTTGCCGATTTTGACAACTTACAAAACAGTACTAACACACAACATACATCAGTTGAGAACCCTATCACTGGAATAGAGATTTCACCTGAACCAATTAATTTATCCTCAAACCAAATTATTTTTAAACCAGAGTCAAATAATTTTGAAATTAAATACAAAAGAATTTTTAACAAACACCGTTACACTGTCACTTTGACAAATAATTGGAAAACAGAAATAGCAAATACCTTCCAAAATATCCTTAGACCAAATCAAAAATTTGCAATAACAATCCCTCATGAATTTAGACCTTTTATCTGTAACTATTTTAACGAAAAAATAAATTCCACAGTCAAAGCAATATTTTGCAATATACTACTTCAGGACATAGAAGAAGAAAACCAACAAATAGAATGCATAAAGAAATATCACGTAGAAAATCACAACGGAATAATTGAAACCTACAAACATTTAAAACAAAAATTTTATTGGCCCTCAATGCAGACAACTATTTCTAATTTTATCAATAAATGCGAAATTTGCCTAAAAAATAAATACGAGCGACGTCCTTATAAACTTCCCCAATTAGGACCGTTGTTAGGTCAAAAACCTTTTGATATATTACATATCGATCTATTCCACTGCAATAAAAACCTGTATCTCACAATAATAGATTCTTTTTCCAAATACGGTCAATGCTATAAGCTCACCGACAAAACTTCCATTTCCATACTAAATAAATTAAGACACTACTTTTCGCACCACAATTACCCAAAAAAGATTGTATGCGACAGCGGCACCGAATTTAATTCCGCAGTCATTAAAGAATTCCTAAATATCCACAAAATCGAAATACATTTTACAACAGTAAACAATTCTTCCTCAAACTCTCCAGTAGAGCGCTTTCATTCAACTCTTATTGAAAAACTTAGGACCTTACAAGCCCAAAATCCAAATGATTCGTTAGATGACATTCTAACACACGCCATTCTTATTTACAACCAATCAATCCACAGTTCCACAGATTATTCCCCGTTCTCAATTCTGTACGGACCCTATGCAGAAGAAATACATTTCGACTTTGATCTTCCGATATACGAAACATATAATCAAAGACATAAAGAAGAACTCCAACCCTTTATTGCAGAACTATATAATAAACAAAAACAAAAAAGACAACAACTTTTAGATAGACAAAACGAAAATGCCGAAGATATTCCGGAAATAGACCTTACAAAATCCCTATATGTTTCTAAGAAAAAACATAAGTCCAAATTACAAGCCCCTTTCTCCACTATTCATCCAGAAACGCAAGACAAAACAAAAATAATCGGTAAAACAGATAAACAAAATTTAACAAGCACTCACCTTAAATATGTAAAACGAATACGAAAACATGTAGATAAACCTACTCAAGACCCAAATTTTTCACAGGACAATCCTCGCCCTGGTCCATCCACTCAATATTCAGGAGATTCCGAATAATGGTTACTATGCTGAAGAGATAGGCAAATCAAGAGAAATCTCCCACTATCACAGACATTTTCTTCACATTCCACTAGACAAATTATCCGACAGTATTGACGCTAGTCCGACAAGCTATTTCAAAGATCACTTCAAAAATGCACCTCTCTCGCTACTGTACTCCCAATACACCCACATACAAGAACAAACAAAAGACGATCTACACAAGATTACGCGAAAACAGAAACGCGGACTTTTTAATTTTCTAGGTACAGCCATCAAATACGTGACTGGAAATCCAGACGACTCTGACTTAGACTTGTTAAAATCACACATAATCTCTTTAGAAAATAAACAAAACGAAATCAAAAAAAAATTTAATAACCAAATATCTTATGGAAACTCTTTTAACACGAGATTCGATAAACTTTTAGAAAAACTGAATTCTGATAATTCAATTCTCATATCTGCACTCAACAAATTATCAGCTGATTTTGACAGCTATATCATTCTACACAACGAGATAATAAATCTCCAAAAAATAAACGAATTTCTAATGAAACTTATAAGAACCATTACTTTATCTGAACTTAATATCTCTAATATAGAATTATTCACTTTAAAGGAAATAATAGACCTTAAAGAGAACCTTCTCAAAATTTATCCCAGAAATTCAATTCCCAATAGTAATGAACACCCTTACGAACTTATAGAGTCAACAAAAACTTTAGTTTGTGTAACTTCAAATACAATGCTCATAATAATTAAAATCCCTATACTCCATGAAATTCCTTATACTACCTATAAAATCTATCCCATTCCAAACAAAGATCATGTTATGATTCTGCCACCTGCAAGCTACTATGCAAATAATAAATGGTTCAACACTTGTATAGGACAAGGCGATAACATAGTTTGTTCCAACTATGTACAATCCAAATGTAACATACCCAATGTAGATAATTGCACAAAAACGTTAATCACAGAGAACTTTTTCCAAGAAACCAGCAAAGTCATATTGCTAGGAATAGTTCACCCAATGAGAATCCAGCAGATAGAAATTAATTCAACCAGCCTCTTGACGACA
The DNA here is from genome assembly GCF_040954645.1 of Diabrotica undecimpunctata. Lineage (NCBI taxonomy): Eukaryota > Metazoa > Arthropoda > Insecta > Coleoptera > Chrysomelidae > Diabrotica > Diabrotica undecimpunctata. Next base: position 156,360,853 of record NC_092803.1, read on the forward strand.
GATGTACCAATAATGATTGAAGGTATCCAATTTAATAAAAAGACGTCTCAAGACATTTCCATTCCAAAAATTGTTCCAATAAAATTAATACCAAACCATGAGATGAAAATTGAAAAATTAACAATCCCAGAGACACATGGCCAAATTCAACCAATAGATACCATAGAAGTACTACCCCGATTATCCATAGGACTGAGCACCACTTCTGTTATAATATTTTTAACTATTTTAGCTTTCCTAATAATCTTCCTAATTAGGAAAAGAAAACGAATTTCCAAAATCCTATTTGGAGAAAAATTGCATCCTGCCCAGATCCAGATACTAGACGAGCTGATAGCCGAAGTAACCAAAACTTCGAGGACAAAGTCCCAACCAATGGAGGGAGGAGAAATGTAGCCATAAGCTCCCTTACTATTACGAATCAGCAGATTCCGATATCCGACGTTATAAATAGGAAGAAATCAATATTTTTATTATTATTGTAATTATTATGTTTCAATAGTCAAGTTTAAATCATTAAATGTAGTAGTTTGTAGAATTTCTCAAAAATTGTAACTTATTTTCGAAATAAAGATTTTTTTTTGGGAATATCGACGTTGAAGAAACATTTCTATATAGAATGTGACCTAACATTAAAAGAGATAGAGATACAAAGAAATCTTAGGAAGATAGCAGCAGATGAAAAGACTAATTATAAAAGGACAAAAATTGGATATGGTTTCATAATTATAGAAGGCATTAAGTGGAAATGGAATCAAAAAACAAGCCGGATAGAAAAAATAATATACAATACAGAACCAACTGGTTCAAAAAACTAGCCGAAGAAAACACAATGACGGACCGAGAAACAAAACAGGCACAGAACAGGGACATGAGCAGATCTAAAGATAATAACACAAACGGAAGTAAAAACAAATTGAAGTACAACTTAAACACAGAAAAGAACAAAACAATTTGGAAAATGGCATCATGGAATGTGAGAGGTATAAATGGGAAGGAAATAGAACTGGGGGAAGAAATAAGAGATAAGAACATTGAAATAGTAGCTATAACAGAGACAAAGAAAAAAGGAAAAGGATCAATAATATTAGAAAACAGAATGTTACTAATATACAGTGGAGTGGAAGAAACGAAGAGAGCTCAGGCAGGAGTAGCGTGCATAATAAAGAAGGAGAGTATCAACAAAATAAAAAATTGGATATATTACAACGAACGTATACTAAGAGTAGACATAGATATGGATACAGAGGAAACCAATACAAACCTAATCATATGTTATGGACCAGATGAAGACGCAACAAAAAACGAAAAGAACGAATTCTGGGACAAATTACAAGAAGTGATAAATGATTGTACAGAGAAAATTGTTATCACGGGAGACATGAACAGCAGAGTGGGGAAAGAAACAGAAAAATGGAACAATGTCATCGGACCTTATGGGGAGGACAAACTAAACAAAAATGGAAAATTACTACTCGAATTCTGTCTAGACAATAACCTGGTGATTATGAACACACACTTCCAATATAAAAGGATACACAAGATCACAAGAGAAGTCAAATCAAGAGACGAACAATCAATTATAGACTATACTATAGTGCAAAAAACAGAGAAGAACTGGATAAGAGACGTAAGGGTAAAAAGGAGTTATGAAATTGGTAGTGACCACTATCGACTAGAAACCACATTCAAAAGCAAAAGAAAAGAAATAAAAAGAAATGAGAACATAAACAGAAAACACAAAGAAATAATAAAAATTTATAAACTAAGGGAAGAAACAACGAGAATAAGATACTCAGAAGGACTAGAGAAAGAGATGGACAATAAACATAAAATAACAGAAACAATAGAAGAAGAATGGGGAAAATTTAAAAATGCGATGATAAAAACAGCTAAATCAATATGTGGAACCACAAGAAATAACAACAGAGGGAAACGAACATCTTGGTGGAACGATGAAGTGAAAAGATAAATAAAAGAAAAGAAGAAATTATGGAAAGAATACATCCAAGACAAAACACAACAAAAATATGAAAATTATAAGAGACAAAGAACAAAAGTTAAAGAGATAGTTAAAAAAGAGAAAAAGAAAAGTTGGGAAAAATTCCGGGAAAAAATGGAAGAAAACAGCAAAGAAAACGTAAAATTATTTTACAGAACACTGAAAAACCTAAGAAGCAACAAAGAAACGAAACTGAAACAAATAATGAACAAGGAAGGAACAATAATAAACGACGATAAGACAATATTGGAAAGATGGAGGGAACATTTTCAGCTGATACTGAATGGAAATCAAGCGAATACAATGGAGAAGGAAAGCCACAACAGGAGAGTATCCATGGGAAACACGGAAAATCCAGAAACTATAGAAAATGAAAGAACTGGAAGAAGCAATAAGAAAGATAAAGGTTGGAAAAGCACCAGGAAGCGATGAAGTAGCACCAGAAATGATGAAATTTATAGGAGTAAAAGCAAAAGAAAAATTGTTATACATATATAACCTAATATGGAAGAGAAAAGTAATACCCAGAGAATGGACAAATGCAGTAATTATGCCTTTATACAAGAAAGGAAACACAAGAGACTGTAGGAACTTTAGAGGTATATCACTACTATGTGTAGCAGCTAAAGTATACGAAACCATAATAGAAAGGAAAATTAGAAAAGAAATAGAACATAAATTAGAGGATGTACAAAGTGGATTCAGGAAAGGATACAACACACAAGACCATATATTCACCATGCAACAAGTCATAGAAAAAGCCTTAAAGAAAAATAAAGAAATAAAATAAATATAGATGTCTAAATATTCTTGTATGCATAACTTGTTGCATACTATTAAGACAAGTTAATAATTAAAACTCAAAACTACCCAAATATGGGCCTCTTGCTTCTTGAAAAAAAAAAAATTAATACAATATTAAGAACAACTAATTACACTTAATCACATTGGTTTTTTCTTTCTGTTCTCTATGTATTAGAGTTAAAACATATCATCAAAATATGTCATGAAATAAACTAAGTTTTAATATCTTGACCAAAATTTTTAGAATGTAATTGTCCACCAATCGTCCAAAACATACACAAAAAACAAAAAACAAAATCACCGCTCACTCCCTAACAGATCGAAAACATAATATACACACATTTTCCATACACACCAACCCACATCACACCTACACACACTACACCAACACACACTACACCAACACACACCATACCAAAACAGACACAACACATACACAAATACTACATCACACTAATCCCAAAGAAATTTTCCAGTCCAAGAAAATATTACCGAATCCTAAATAACCACAACTTCCTCGGAGATATTCCTTTCAACCTAGAAATGGAATCATCTGAAAACCAGGCCATCCTCTACACAACAGGTCATATTCCCAATATAAGAAAATGGGAAGAGGATCTGCAAGCCATCACAGATTACAGTCACATAATAGTATACAATCGCAAACCCACACAATACACAGACACAAACAACACAACACCAAAAATACTCACCACACCAAAGAAAACCTAAAGAAACACGCATACAAAACAACACAGTCCTACCCCGTCCACATCCAAAGCATATACCCCTTACTATGATCCCCCTACCCAAAATGCCCTCCCTTAGACACCTCTACAAACACAAAAACACTTTTACCAACACACACTCAACCAACACCCTTACCCATACACACAAGCATATTTTATACACACACACCACACCTCAACAAACAACACTTACACAACCACAAACAGTCAACACATAACCTACAACACAAAACACATATCAATTAGCACACACGATCCAAAATTACAGAATTGAGGACATACCCCCAGATATCTGTTAGCAGAGACCATTCTATCGACTCATCAAAGACAACAACCTAATCCCTCACTTAGACTCAATTAAAGTCTTCCCATTCCAAAAGGCAGCTTCCGTGCGAACTACCAAAGCTCTGGACCTCAGACATCTCACTACAAAACTAGGACAAATTACCGGAGATAACTATTTCCATTATCTCCCATAAATTCAGGATTCAAATACAAAACCCCCTAATTCGCAACTAATTCCAAATGATCCACAAATCTTTCATCTAGTCATTGTCGGCGTCGACAAAAAATTATCCCAAAAAATCATCGAGGTTAACTTGTTCGAAAATAAAATTACATTCACTAAAATAGTTCGCATAATTGCCTGCTCCACAAATCAACCCACCTCTTTTATCAGAGTTTTCACGAACTCAGAAACTAAGTTCGCCGATGCACTCTCGAACGCTATTAAGATCGAAGGAGAACAACTAAATTGCAAGATCCCAAGATCAAACAATTCCGTTCCGGTTCGACTAAAATACTGTTCGAAATGTTGCAAAAGCGGACACCACTGCAACGAATGCAGAGAAAAATCATATATTTGTCAATTCTATGGACAACAACACAGGTCTTCTGCATGCCCCAAGATAGCTGACCTCAGATGTCCCAACTGTAATAGAGACCACCCGGCATTTTCACAAAAATGCCCATAACGAAGAATACAACCCAAAAATACCAAACAAACACAATCTGTAAACACTCCCAAACATATCCCCTCATACGACCTATGCTCGAACATGAAATCCCTAATGCACTTCACGTCCATGATCCTTTTTAATGTCTTCCCTGAAAAGAGGAGTGACACTATCCGTTATCTCAATTAAATGTCCAACACAGTGTATGGATACGCCATATAAACCTCCTGCTACAATAACTCTATAAACCAAACCTTCGCGCAACTCCGCTCATAAACACACAACACAACACCCACATGCAGTATCCTAAAATATACACTTATCATTTACAAACACAGTTTCATCATTCATATATACTTATATCATTTACCCACACACACATTTCAGCTACACCAAGCTCACAATCATAAACATATAAACACCAAAAGAAATAAGCCAATAACTACACACGACCAATAACTACACAAATTCGCACATCCACAACCCCAAACAACAAACAGTGAGCACCCCGTACACTCCTTAAGAGTCGAAATCAAAATCACATGGATAGAGGGAGATTGGTTTTTTGGGGTTTCCCAATCTCATTACACAACGATATATTATTCTAGGTGAGGACACAGCCACAGCTATCCTAAACGCGTTTAAACCAAACAAAACAAAAGGTCAATAATCTGAAAAGGGCCGTTTTTCCCAATGGAACTTGTACTTAGTAGCGGGATTGGTTCAACCGGTGCCCAAAAGGTAGGAAATCCTTCTGACACTTCTCCTTTACAGCCTCCACTTTCTCTCGGAGAGCGGCAACATGAGACTCACGTTTATCCAACAAAAATACCACCCTTGAAGAGGAACAATAGCCTAAACAAGGTTAAAACGTTTGATTCATTCAATAAAATTCGTGTAACGTGGAGAACTTGTTTGTTATTTTCTTCGACATTCTGGACTGCTGTAATACAAGTTATTGTGTTTTTATTTTTGATTAAAATCAACTAGGGATAGGCAGAACTAGATTATTTATTTATCAGCAAACAGTAATTGTATTTAGATGAACAAGTTCTTGTTTTTATTGCATCACAATATACTTTGTTGATTTGTCAAGGCAACTGTTGCACTGAATGTTCGTGTAAATAGGAGAACTTGTTTATACCAGTTATTCTGTTTTTATTTTTGATTAAAATCAACTAGATCAACTTAGATAACAATTTTATTATTCTGATTAAACTCGAATAGAGATACCTACCTAAATAATGTATTATTAAGATCGCGGCATATTATCGTGCACGTATAGTTTCCGGCACGTAGCGTTTCCACTCCAGCAATTGGGATGCGCGTTCACATTTTCATACATAGAACGTTTCACTTTGGTTCGGTGAAGATATGATCTCGCTTTTCTCGACAAAAATTATATGGAATTGCTCTTCTACTGAACGACGAAGAATGAAAAACTGTGTTAAAAAGAAGGTTTGAAGTACATCCAATGCTAAGAGAAAGGAAGAAGGAATGTGAATACTGGACTTTATACAGAGAATTAATTGATGACGATGAAAAATATTATGGATATTTTAGAATAAATAGGATTCAGTTTAAATACGTTTTAAATTTAATCACCTTCAGTTAAAAAATAAAATACTACATTTAACGAAGCCATACATATCAAACCAAAAAGTATTTTTAAAAAGAAGAGGTATCACTTTCTTACAAAAGTCCTAATTGTTTATCACTTTCGTGATTAATTGTCACAAAGCAATAAAAACACATGAATAAATGACAAAATAGCCTCGAAAATTATTTTTTTAAATACTCTGTATCAAAATCAAACAAATACCTAAATAAACAACGGGGGCAAAACGACGGACATCTAATTCACATTATCCTTACCAACCGGTTACGACTCGTTACGTAGCCGTCGGCATCAGTAAAATATTGTTTTCAAATATACTGAACGGAAACGTTAAGTGTCTGAAACGCTATGTTCGGGACAGTGTGCGTTGTTTATATTTAAAACCATTTAAATTATATTTTTCGGAAACTAAACGCTATGTGCTGGAAACGCAACGTGCACGATAATATGCCACGACCTTTAATCCCAAAGACGCTTTAACTTTGTTAGAAATAAATTAGTTTAAACAAAATAAAACGACCTATTTTTTCCTAAGTCGTAGACATCTTTTTTAGGAAAACTTACCAAAAGTATTCCTTTCAACGCTCTAAATACAAATATTTTCATTTGAAAGCTTTATAATCATTTAAACAATATTTAAACAAAATAATCTTTTTTTAAAATTATATAAGTTACATTAATAAAAATGAACTTCACAACAATATAATTTAATTGTATTATATTTAGTTTATAGAATTAAATTAAAACTTATTTTTTATTTCATATAAACAACTCGCCATATTTAATCTGTACTCAGAGGAGATATTTGCACGAGCACTGGATAAGGCACAAGTATTATTATTACCATTAGATATGTCGAAAATACGGTATGAATTGCCGAAAGCCAACACTTATAAAATCTGCTGAAGAAAGTAGTGAGAGAGGAAGAAACATATGGCCTTACAATGAATTAAAAAAATGGTAATTACAAAAAAAATACTACAAACATGCATATATTAGAAAGTCACACACTAATTAAACAAGTTGAAAACCTTAGATCATAGGCTCAGAAAAAGAAGTCAAATATAGAATAAAATCGATCAGAAACGCATTTCTTAAAATTAGACCATTTTTCATCTTCTGAGATCTTGAAATAACTCTCCGATATCGTATTATAAACTGCTATTCGCTCCCTGCAGCTGAACAAGAATCGCCCTCTACTGGATATTATACATCACTAAAGCTCGGATTTATAGGCAACAAAAATTGAAGAAAAAGGCGCCTATATAGGCAAAGATTTTTATTAAAAAAGGCAGGAATATTAACATTTCGGCAAAATATAGGCAATAAAGGATAATAACTTATTATTTATTGTACAAAGTGAATTAACGTAATCTTAGCTTAAGGCAGGTATATTTACACATCATAATCATAACATTAGTATAAATAAACTAGTAACTAAATAACTGTAAATTAATAATTAAACATTGTAACCACTTAAAATTTTATCATTAATAGAAACAACTAAATGTTTTTCAATATTTTCGGTCTTAAAACTATGTCTTCGATCACTTAAAATTAATTTATACATTGAAAACGAACGTTCGACATCGACAGATGTAATTGGAGCATATTTCAGAGCGGATAATAAATCTGGCATAATTTGAAATTCCTCGGAACATGTCCCATTCAAAACTTTAGCCACATTAGATAAAAACGAAAAACCTTCATTCTTGTCGAAAACATATTTCATTTTTTTTTAAATTAATTGACCGTTACTTCCAGGTGCCGATTTAATTTTCGTCTTTAAATTATTTACTTATTAATTTTACTGACTCACATAAATGTATCTATTGTTTTTCTAATAACGTAATTGTGGTAACTATTAATTTATAATTGTCATTGATATAAGCGAGTTCCTGTTTCAATTTGGGATTTTTTAATATTTTTTTTGCTTCTCGAATGGCTTCGAAAATATCATCATCAAATTCTGACATAACTAATTCTATTTCATTGCAGTGTTCAAAGTAAAAAAAAAACTGCTTCGAGCCAGGTTCCCCACCTTGTAATTACTGGTTTAGGTGGCAAAGGGACACCGGAAAGTCTTTCTTTATATATTTGCACCCTCAACGGAGCCTTTACAAAAACTTTTTTCATAAAATTTATAAAATTATTTACCAACGGAAACAGATTTCTTTCTTCAGCAATTCTATTCACCCCGTGAGCTACACAAGTGCAATTAATTAAATTAGGATAAAAAATCTTTAAATTAACAGCAGCTTTTAACATATATGCCGCAGCATCTGAAACCATTAAAACTATTTTATTCACTGGTATAGCGTTGGGTAAAAAAAAGTTTGTTAAACTATCTTGTATAAATCGACTTATTGTTAAATTGTTTGTTTTTTCCAATTCTTTAACGGCAACTAACTAAGGTTTTCTCGCAGTTTTCGTTCAAAATTCCAATCATTAAATTAGCTATATACCTGCCGCATACATCTGTCGTTTCATCCACGATAATATAGAAAAAATTGCCCTCTAACTCCCGCTTAATTTTTGAAATACATTCCACATAACATTTTTCCACAGTATGTTTTCTCAATGTACTCTCGTCCGGTAAGAATTTATTAAGACATTTTTCGAAAAAGCATTTAAAACTAGGGTTATTAACTTTATATAGAGGAATGTTGGATGCAATCATCATCTGGCATAAATCACATTTAAATGCGTCTTCCTCCTTTTTTTTTGAACTGCTTAAACTATCCCGCAGAGATATTTGGGCTAACTTTAACCGCTTTAGAATTTAGTTATGTTGTGGGACGAGAAAAAAAAAGAGAAAAAATAAAACTTACCGATTTGCCGCATGGTTTACAAAATGCTCCATCTCCTTCTAGAGAAAGTTCCGAATAAGGTGCGATCCATAGCCTTAATTTAGATGTCATCTTTTCACACAAATGTCTAAAACGTTTTAAAACGTGTTCTTTGCTTTTCGGTATACGCAACAAAACTTAACTAGGATATAGCAATTTGTAACTAAACTCTGATACAGTAACCGACTGTACAACTGATAATAAACTAACAAAGCTTAGGGATTTCCAAATAGTTAACCCTCAAGCCTCGATCAGGTACATTTTCCTAGAAATCTGTTATATAAACAAACCATTGATATTTTATTATTGACCCAAAATTTTATTATAGAATGGTTTAGTAATAGAATAATATCATGGATAGTACCATGAAAGTTAAAAAAAGGCACAAATAGGCGGAATTTACGAAAAAAGTAAAAAAGTGCAAAAAACAATTATAATAGGCAAAATAGGCAAAAAAGGCATTTTGCCTATAATCCGAGCTTTAATCATCACCATAAGGTTTACACTATTGAAAACATTTATAAATCTGAAGTAATAAAATAAAAAAATTATAATTATTCGTAAATATTGTCTGTATATTTATTATTAATATATAAATAACATTATCGTAGTATTTATATATTACAAATAGATTTGTTGATAGTTCATATTTTTTATATTTTTACATACATACATATTTTATATTGTAACACATAAGTTGGATTTACATATTAAAAACATTTTAGTAGCTTATTATGTATATTGTTTGAACAATAATGTAATAGGAATTGATATAATTTATATTTATTATATCAATTTATATAATTACAGAGTTTATTTGTACTAAAAACGAATTTCGGTAATTATTTCAATATTGGTTTTTTGAGATCCTAATTCTAATTTTACTTTTGCAATTTTACATGCAGATTTACTGTTGTAAATATATAAATAATATTTATATATTATAATTTATAATAATAGTATTATTGTTTTACGGAAACGTTTTATAAAACTAGTTAATACACAGCTGTATATAGTTGTAACAAGATATGGACTTTAATTTACAGTAATCATTACATAAATGTTTATTTCTATATAAATTAGACCTTATAGCTGCAATTCATAAATCACAATGATGCTTTTTATAATTTTGACTCGGAAATCAATAAAAAGTGTAACCACTTTTACTGTTACTGTAGGAGTTTGCGATGCAACAAATATTACCTACTGTCGTTTTGAACAATTATAATATATAATTATAAGTTATAAAAATCTAAGGTCTGCTTGCCATTATGCTAAATTCAGTACTGAATTTAATACTAAAGTTAAAAATAATTGTATCTACAAATTAGAGGAGCGCGCCGATTCAGCACTAAAAATTAGAGCATGTTCTAATTTCTTCTACTCAAAATGATGAAATATTAACTAAAAGTGAGGGTATTCTCAAGTGAGGGTATTCTCAAGTGAGGGTATTCTCAAGTGGTGGTAACAATTTTTCAAACAAATTATTATTTATTCGTAAGAAGTTTTTATATGCCAAAGGGTCTTGTACTAATAATTCTTTATTCAACATATTTAATATTCCTTTGCATAAGCGCTTTTTTGAGAAGTGTATGATTTGTTTTCTTAAGCATCATTATTACAATTAAAGCTACTGCACATAATTTTAATTTCTTTTTCACCATCATTATTTTTCTGTGTGTTTTGTTTACTCTTATCATAAAACAAACTTTATTGATACGTTATCAATGCAAAATTGGTAGAGCGTATGCCTAAATGCTAATTAAAATTAAGATAATTGCAAACACAAATCCACAGTTTTCATACATCGACTTATACTTTTAGTACTAAAAAATTAATACTAAAATTAACATGATGACAATGACCCTACAGTGATAACAAATTTGGCCGATATGTCAACTTCTCCCCTAAGCTGGACAGAACGAATATGCAAATTTCATTGATTAACCATGTTATAAATGAAGAAGTTTTAAGATGAGTAGAGATCGGGTATTTGTCTACTATCCGGCTCGAAGGACCAATGGATAAAATCGACGTATAATTCGAATGCTCTTATGTCCAACTTCTCGATCGACGATGGAAAATAATTTCTGAAGTCGAAGAGTAAATGGTTTATTGGTAGCTAATAAGTACACTTGACGGAAACTTCAAACAATGACTTCTTTATGATGTAAATATTCTAATTAGACTACGTGCTAAAAAGCGTTCAACCTCAATTTATAATCTCATAAATAAGGCGAAAATTTATCAAAACGTCCATATCCTTATAACTTGTAATTTGCACCTTTGTAAACAAGTATTTTGAGGACTAGGAAGTTATTGTACTAATTTACAGTCGGTTCACAATTTGTTGATAGCTCACTACCAGTTTAACCCTAATTAGAAAACTGAAATACAGAGAGGATAGGTAATACGATATAATAGTAAAAACCAACCTAAAACTGACGGTTTAAGACGATTTCGACTAACCCACCTTATATCTGAAGGAATACAATGCCTTATAATCCTATTACGGGGGTATTTTGAATGGTTAGAGATGAACGACCAGTGTCGTAGAGTATATGATTGAAACATTTATTTGAACTAAATAAATATATTTTTTAAATTGTACTTACGTAAATTGTATTTTTTAATAAAACTTATTTATTTTATTCAAAAATAAAAAGTTTCTTGCCATTTGTAAAAGATACATTTATTTAATTAAGAAAAAAGGCGCCAAATGTCGCCTGGCAAAATTTCCAATGTGTTTTAAATGTATCCATTATTTTCGAATCCGGAGAAAACTAATAAATATTTTTGAAAAATTTAAACGCAGAATGAAAGATTACATTATTACTAAGAGCAGAAAGTTCCTGAAAACTTCTACAATGTTTATTTTAATATGTTATGTAACAGGGGTAAAAATAAAAGAGAAAACATAGTATAATTTTTAATTGAAAATATAGCATGCAAAAGAAACTTTTTATTTATTCTAAAAAATATTTCATTCTGCCTTTAAATTTTTCAAAAATGCTGTTTAGTTTTCTTAGGATTTGAAAAAAAATGGATGCATTTAAAACACATTGAACATTTTGACAGGCGACATTTTGCGCCTTTCCTCTTTAATACCTTACGATTACAACTATTATTACTTACCTTATATAATTACGATTAGAAAACTATTCAAATTCAAAATAAATGGGATCAACTTCGGAATCCGAGTCATCTTGAGGGTTAATAATTAGCGGTTGTGTCTCTACGGTCGCATCAATTATGTTATCAAGATCCCACATTTTTTGTTCTTCTTCTATTACATGTCTTACTGCATCTTTCCAGTTTTGTTCTGTAATATGTTGTAAAGACTCGTATAACAATTCACGTACAGCTTGTATTTTATATAACGTATTTTTTCTAGCCACATAACTTTTCATTTGTGCCCAAATGAGTTCAATTTGATTTATTTCGCAGTGGTAGGGTGGAAGTCTAAGGACTGTAATGTTTTGCCTTTCCGCCATTTTGTCAACTACGTATTCCTTGAACTTAGATTTGTGTTGCCGGGCACTGGCAATATGAGAAATTATTAATTACTACTTCCATAAAGGCTTGGCTGGAGCTTAATATATTTTTATCTGACCAAATTTTTTTTAGAGTATGACCTGAGTTTACCCACGTTTCATCCTGGTAGAAGATGGGCCTTCCTTCAGCCCGGCATTTTCGTATGGATCTTAGATAATTTCTTCTCCAACATATTATCTCCTCCCGGTCAATCAAAAGTGATTTTCGGTCTGATTTCTCCCACCGGAAATTTAATTCTTTTAAAACTTGCCACAATTTAGTTCGTCCGATATGAGGCAAATCCGGGTCGTCTCTAACTTCTTGTAAAATTTTGTTTAGGTTTGGTATTTCGTTTTTGAAAAAAACCCATGAATTTTCCTTCGAATACCATTTTTGGCAAATTCATCAATTTCAATAGGCTTTTTCCCTCTCTTTAAGTGTTCGTTTGTGTTTGGGTTAGCTATACCGTGTTTTTTTCTTTTTGATAGGAACCTATATATAGTTGACTCTCCTACGCCAGTCATGTTGGCACAACTTTTGACTATGTTGCGAACAGTGTTTGTGGGATTCTGAGAAACCAGAGCATCCTGAACATTCAGGACAATAGTCTTCTCTCTTGGTGAATAAACAGACTTACTGACTGTACGTAACAGTACCGGTATAAAACTTGATGATGTTGATGATGAAGCCATCTCAAACAATCCAACAAAACGAGCACGAGCGAAAGGTACGTATATGTTCGTAGGTATATGGAATAAAAAATCACTCACGTACTGCATATAATTCGCAAAAGAAATATTCGAGACGCTAATTACTGCCGTAGACGCGGACACACCGACGAGACGTATTATTACATGCGATCAAAAACGTACTAAACAAAAAAATTGTTTTCGCTCGTAATAACTTCACCCTTTTAAGTTAAGTTTCGAATATAAACTGAACAAACGAGGCACGTGGCCAAAGCATACCCATTATATAATTAAAAATCTGGGGAATTCCATCCTAATTATCTTGCAACGAATAGTACCTTCGGATATGAATTCCAGGTTTAGTATTGAAATATCCAAAGAGATAAGCTATTCTTATTTACAAAATTGTTAATGGTTAAATTCTTATTTTTATTAATATAATATAATTACATAACATTAGCCGTGAAAGTTTTAATTGTTTTTTTGCTAAATATATTAGTATTAAAATATTATTAATATTATATACATAACAGTATTAAAAAATGTTATATTATTATTTAATGAATAAACACCTCAGGAACGCCTATGGTTTACGACCGTTTTATGAGTTTGAGGCACATTTCGTGTTCTCAACAATTTATGAACGGAGAATAGCAATTTATCAAATTCTACCGGTCAATATCCTCATAATTAAAGTATATTATAGATTATATTACAATTATATCTATACAGTGAATTAGAACATTAAAATTGATGTGATATTACACATTAAGGGTTTAATGTCATAAGGGTATGTCACAATGTTAAAATGTATATACCTTTAGGTACAGTTATCGTGACTATATCAAAACAAATCTTTAACTAATGATTATGACCGTAAACTGTAAACTTTCTATTTTTAAAAGCAGTAAATTTTTCATAACTGTACATGCATGAATCCATGTCATAACGTACGTGGTAACGTGCCTAAAAATTGGTATTGTGTAAATTTTTGAATATGGGAACAAAATAACTACGTTAAATGATTAACTATCCAAAAAAGCTCTATTTTAAGTTAATGTTCATTATCTATACTACTGCAATTTTTAAATTAACTGTACCTAAAAATAAAATTACAAAGTAGGGATTTTGTTGATATTACCATCATAAGTTGGCATTTTCAGAAGTTCATGTGTCATTTAGTAGAAGGCAGCGTGATGTATTAAATGGCGACAGGTGCGCGATTTCCGCATTTAAGAAAAATTTGCAAAACGTTGAAAACTAGTTTTGTGGTTATGCCAATTATCTATGGGTTATGCAGTCCCCATGGTTATATAAATCAAGTCTTTTGTTTAGCAAAGCAGCCCCTACCAGTTAATATTTTAGCTTCGTTTGACTTTCAATGTTCAGTCATGACCTTATAACGTCACATGATATAAGTTTTCTGTCAGACCGGAACATTTTTTTAATAATTTTGAAATAAGAATGTGTATAACTATTTATTTCTATTTTAAAATAAAAAAAAATACATTTTTTTAAGCAAAAAACAGCATGTATCAACACGGTACACACGGTCTATTTCTAATTATTTTAGTAATTTGTTTTAATGTGGACCATGTGTGCCATATTGGCTCACACCAGAAAGATAATCAAATACCTGCTCCCTAAAATATTTTAAGTTTAAAAATACAAAAACAATTTATTTTTTCAAAGAACATGTACGAATATTTTCAAAACACTTAACACACATACATGCGCTAGTAACGGCACATGCCGGACAAAAAGTGTACACCCTTTTGACATTCTTCATCGCTGAACACCTTCCCATTTTCTCTTTCTCGTCCAACGTATGCAGAAATGTTAAAGTGTTTTAAGAAGTTGTTTGTGGCATTAAAAGACTTTGAACAATCTGTTCACGGAACTCAGTAATTGAGAGATGTTTGCCGGTAACAGATTTGTAGAGAACTAAGGAGTTCACAATTGCGGTATTTGTTAGTAATTCCACAGCCAATTTACGATACCACTTTACACTTCGTCGAACAGCAGAATTATATGCAGCCTTTTGATCGGACACATCAATAAAAGATTTTGCAGAATTATAGTCAACAATGGTCGATGGTTTAAGACCAGGTCCACGTTTTGTTTGAACATCTATCATTAAAGGAATATCCTCGGTCGTTAAAAATAAAACCTCCCCTTTATCTTTCCATTTTCCAATAATTACTTTTGTATTACTCTGTAGATATTTCATTTCACTTTTTTTTAAATTTTGCATCGACTACCGCTTCTTGATTATGTTTCCTATTGGCACGTAATGTTTCGACTAAATGGGCTTTCCTATTATTTAAATTATAAAATCGGTTGCATATGTTCCATCACCACCCTGGATGCTAACGACTTTTCAGATGGTTGCATCTCTTTTCCATCGTACAATTTTACGGCGTACGTGTATCCACCTGCGACGCAAAGTTTAAACAATTTGACCCCATATTTGTGTCTTTTTTCAGGAATGTATTGCAAAAAACTAAGTCTACCACGAAATGGCACCATAGTTTCGTCACTACATAACGATAGTGTCTGTTTCCAAGTGGGCAGCTCTCGTTATCTGAAATGTGAAAGAAGTGTAATATTATTTCAAATCGACTTCTACTTATTTTACACATTTTAGAAACTTTATTGTTGTGAAGTAGATTGTTACTCCAATAACCTCTGAGTTCGGGTTTTCTGTCTAACCCCATCCAAATAATGAGAGCCAAAAATCGAAGCAATTCTTCTCTGTAAATTGTTCTTCAGTTACTCATAAGCGAATGTTTCGTTATTGATTTATTTACAATACCAGCGATTATTGTTTGTTCGGAGTATTTATTAGTTTCAGTAAATAACAAATTTTGCACTTGACGGTCGATAAACAGTAGGGAGAAATTTATTGGTTTGTGGTCTGTAAGTTTTGCATTTTTTTCCTTATTTATTCCTGAAGTAAAGGATCGTTCGAACTTATTGAGATCATCTGGATTTGGCACATCGCTCCATGTTATTTTATTTCTTGATATAACGTCGTCAATAACAGCTTCCAGGCTAACGTTTGCAGATTCAGCTTTTTTTACAAAGCAAAAAAAAGTAAACTACAAACAGAAATTGTGCATTCCTAAATAACTTACCTATCCTTCTTGTATTTAGGCTTCTTTTGGTTAGAACTAGGACTTGCAATAAATTCTTTGAAATTTTGTGTTTGTTTGCAAATTTGAGCTTTTTTTCTACGAGACTCATATTTACTACTGTATGAGTCTAAAGAACATTCAGTAACATTTTCATTGTATACTGGATCGCCATCGGAATCATAAAACATAGTATCAGGCATACTGATGTCACTAAAGTCACTCTCCTCAGCAATTCTGCGAAGTTCGTCTTCGGATAGTCCTTTACGGAACATTATCTTCTTTTTTAGTTCCACTTGTTAACAAAAAACTGAAGAGAAAATAGTCTTAGCCTCGTTAGACGTTCGAACCGATACTGACTGAAGTATGTTAGAAACTATAACCTAACCTGTTTGTGAACACGTGGTTTAACGGAACAACCTCTGATTTTGTTTACCACAGACCGTTTACACAAATTTATACATAAGAAAGTACATCAAATGCAATCTTCGACGAGCCACAGCTTTAGGAACACGACACTTCGCTGTGGCCTGATAGGTACATACGGTCCCAGATAAAACTAGAGTGTGTGCCAATGTGGTACAGATGGAGCTTAACGTGTTAATAATACAAGTATACCATTTTTATCCTTGGCACCGTGCCGTTATATAATCGTGGTTGAATGTCAAACTGTGGTCAGTCAAGTTTACTGGCGGATTATACTGGTTTTTACATAATACATAAATTACATAAGCTCTAGCATGTCACGTGGGGCTTATCTAAAAACAATTCCAGTTTTATTCACTTTTTGGCAAATTTAATTTTTATAGACAAAACAATATTATGTAATCATAGATTAAATTTTGTCGAATAATTATTTCCGTAAGTGAAAAAGATTATTGAAATTTACTTGAGTCATAATTAGAAATGAGATAAAAATCTGAAAAAAATTGTTATTGTAGTGACGCTGTTTTTCAATTGACTACCGTATTTTATATTTCTTAGAAATACTGTTCTTATAAATAAATAGTAACTCGTCTATCTTTATTCACTTAAGAATTACCCCTTTTCGACCATTACTTATCTGTTTTTCACACAAGTCCAAATTTCTCTTCTTCAGTTTCCTTGATTCCAAACTATCAGTTTGCAATAAATATTTTTGAGCAGGTAAAGAATTTAAAATTGTCGTTAGAATGCTGTCATGCTAAATACAATAAGTAATAAAATATTTCCAAATGAATGAACGTTTTGCATCTATTACTCGGAATTTACCCAGGTTCATTAATTTATCAAAAGGCCTCTTTTATTGCAGTACCATGGCCATCAAATTATTATAAAAAGGTATTTGTTATTGATTAGAGAGATTAGTTCTACGAGAGATAATGAGGTATGACGCTTTCCACAGATGGAAGCACAAAAGACCTAAACAACAGATAGTCGACTAAAAGAAAACCAGAGAGAGAAATAAACCCCCCCCCCCCCAGAGGGAAACGTAACCATACAAAACCCCAGAGTGAAAAGAAACTCAAAATCATAACACTCACGCAAGGAAGATAGTTCGTAGCTCAAATCACCCAGAATATCGCATATCGCCACGTACACAGTGGGCTCAGCTGCTCACACAAGGATGCAGTCTATATTATGGTATCGTATAATATTTTATATATTTTCTTTATTATAATATAGACTATATACTAATTATGATTTTTTGTCCACAGGTCACCTACAAAAAAAAAAAAAAACCGGCCTCGGCAACCAAAAAAAAAATCAAAAAAATACTAACAAAAACCAGCTTCGGCCACCAAAAAAAAACTAACAAAAACCCCAAAACCCGGGCACGTAGAGCCCAACCCCTTGAGCACCAAGTCGCCGAACTGAGCCGGGAGTCAAAGCGGAGACTTGAGGCCCAAGTAAACAATTTTAGTTCGCGGATAAGCCAAATTAAGATAACAGGAATATAGCGGAGATGCGCTGTCCTGAGTTTTTTTGCATTCGGTTAGGAAACCATGTTGGGGTTCTATTACCCAGGACCTCCACATGGAGAGCATTTGGCTGATTGTTGTGCCTCTATAGCGCATCAGAGTGCTATAGGGGGGAAAGGGATGGTCTAGAGCATTGGAGCACGGTGGAGTGACACCTGCTTTTACTCGAGTTAACACACCTTGCTCCAATGAATTGTTACACCCGATCGTACTACCTAGGTGAACATTTCTCATAGGCTGGGTTCAATTAAATTACTTGCTTGCTTGCTTAGAAAGATTAGTAAAATTTTGTGATTTTATGTGATTGAACAGTAGAAATTATTACAAACGGAAAACATCTTATCTTGAATGTGTATTAAGATAAGAGACATATACCTTCCTTCAACTAATATTGGAAGGAAAAATAGAAACGCGGTCCTGGAAGACGACAAAAATGACGTGGCTGCGTAGCATAAGGAATGAGCAGGACGATACCTCTAATTCCTAATAATAAAAGTATAAAATAGAGACGAATTTGCAGAAGTGATCGTCAACCTCCACTAGAGACGTCACCTAAAAAATAGGTAGATTGTTTCATTATAGTAGTTAAGTGAGAAGTGTGGATAACGGAAATAAACTCAACTTCTCGACAGGAAAAAATAATTAATAAAAAATAAGTAGAATAAGTTAAAGTTAATAATAAAGAAGATGCAGGGGGATTAGTTCATTGAAGAGTCTGGTCCACTGTTGACATTAGGGAAAGAATCTGCGATATGTCCCGTAAACTTATAAAGAAAACACTTTAGTCTATCCATGAATAAATAATAATATTTTTAGAATGTGTTTTATAAATTAGTTGGTAAAAATCATTGCATTTCCAAGTCTTCATTGTCAGGGACAACGAATATTACCATACAAAAACACATGATATGTATATACAGGTCTTCAGCTGTTCCGCATTTTACAAAGTGAAATGTGATGCTAGTTTTAAGCTATTTCTTGTAGGGACTAATTGATAAAGCAAAGAAGAAATAAGCCTACAAAATGAAAACGACTGTATTTCTTCAAAGTTAATCAACCGTTCCAAAGTTAAGCCACCAACAATAGCTAATTCTTTTTACGAAACAAAGGAAGATGAGACCTATAGAGTGTAGCAACGACAAATGATTTAGATTTCGAATTGATATGGTTTTGTGTAGATGTAGATGATTGTATACGTTTCACGATGTGTACTTTTCTGGTTACCAAAACCTCTACATAAGATGTGATAGTACCCATATAACCTCTGGTATATTGAAAATGATAAGAAGGATTCTGTAGAACTGCCTACAGGTTACCACTGGAATTCATTTTACCAATATAGCCAGAAGTTGGTTGTACTTGTAAAGGTATCAAAATTTATGAATAACTCGTTTTCTTATTAAAGATGGTCATTGATGAGATCTAGAATAAAGAACAAAAAGACCAAAGAAACGCAAAATCAGGTAATACAGACTTTTGTCGCAACGACAAGCCCCTCGTACTTGCTTTGCAAGGACAAAAATCTGATAAAGCTTAGAAACATATGCCACTGTATTGCAGGCAGTAAAGAACAACTTAATCGTAATCTACTCCGATAGTCAAGCAGTTCTAAAAGCCATCACTTATCACTTATCACTTACGAACAACTTATTGAAACATAAAAATTTATTAGCTGATATGAAACTTAAATCAAAGACAGGCAAATTCATCCTAATAAACCCACTAGTTAGGAAAATTAAGGGACCTTAATGTCTTTTATGTAGTTTGGGTTTATCTTTTTTATGTTTTTTTAATTTGTTTATATCGCCCACAAGGCAAATATCTAGATCGGCCACTTTAGGATCCAAAGACTATGTAGGTAATAAGAAGGCTGATAAATTGGCCCAAGAAGGCGATTGTGCGCCACATTAAAGCACTGCTTTTATGTGGCGAACACACACACACACACAAAAAACAGCAGCCATTAACAAAGAAGTGCAACATATCCCTTTTAAATGGTGAAGAAATTCACCAAAACAAAGACAAGCTCAAGAGTTAAGGAATATTCAGCCAATTCACAGGCGACTTACTGACCGGTCGGTTCCGTCTAGAAGAAGACAAAACCGCTCTGTACGTCTTGTCAGTGAAAAGGCCTCACAAAGCTGCGGTATCTAGAACTGTAAGAGCCAGTTCACATGGACGTCCAGTTCTGCAGGAGTGGTTTTTTACTGAATCCCGTAAAAACTACTGGTGTGTTCACACACAGTAGTTTGCATCCCATTTTTTGCGGTAGAGCAATGGGCGGTATATTATATTTGCCAGATTAAAACAAAAATTCAAAGGTGATGGACGTGAACACGCTTGCGATATTGTATTATTACCGCCGCCGCCGGCAGTGTAAAAAAAGAAGGTTTTGGGTCCACCAGATTCTGAAACAACGACCGAAATTGGGTATTTTTCGTAATCTCATGGGCGATTTGAGAAAGGATGAATCAAAGTTTTTTAATTACTTTAGGATGTCTATGACCACGTTGAATAACCTTTTAAAAAAGTGGAGAAAAATTTAAAAAAAACAGAATACAAATATGAGAAAAAGCCTCACTCCTGAAGAAAAGCTTGCAATATGTTTAAGGTGAGAATAAAATACATCTATCATTATTAATATTTATTAAGTAAAGTTATAGAGTGTGTTTGTGTGTGTATGTGTGTATTTGTATGTGGGTATGTGTATTATGTGTATGTATGTATTTATGATGGCATGTGTGCATGTAATTACAACATAGTAAAGTCTGGAAAATCAGAGCGAGTCGATTCAGCTGGTGAGCGTTGAAAGTTGTCAAATTGTGACGAACTTTGAGTTGGCGGGCTTGGCGATGGTTGAACGTACTCTGATGTTAAATAACCTTGTTGTGATTGATACGAGTAGTTGGAAGTGGATGGTGGTTGACTTCTATTGTGGCTTTTTATGTTTTGCAGCAAACTTATAACACCTGCTTGAAATTCTAGTATTTGATCATCGTTAAGCAAGGCAACTGTTGGAAGTAAGCTTTTAAAAAAGACAAGTTACAATCTTCATTTTGCGAATTGTTTTGTAGTTTCATCTGGTTATCGATAAATAACATACATTTTTGATCCACTACATTAAACTTTTGTCTTGGTATATCACTGTTCTTAAATCGTTTAACTCGTCCACCACTTGTAGGATTTTGTTGTCTAGAGCTTTCATTTACAACAGAAGGTTCATCTTCAATTTCTTCATTTTGGTTAATAGAAATTTTCGGTCAACTTTCTCAACATCTGTATTATCTTGATTTTTTTCTTCATTATTTACACTGTCGTATGTTTCTCCTGGTTCCATATTTTGTTTTTAAAACAACAATTGGCTATGATAACAGTATTTTTTTTACATTCACTGAAGCAGATCCAGATTGCTTGGTTTTTTTAGTTGCAGTTAAACTTCTTGACCAGCTGTCTCTAATCTGATTCCATTTTTTAACAACATGTTTTGCTGAAAAAGAAAACAATGATACATTCAAAAATATTTGCAGACGCTACGTAGAATGTGCGTTCGAAATATTGGCAAACAAATGGTGAATATTTCATCGCCCATTGGACGTAAGCATTAGTACCGGTATTTCGATAGTAAAAACTTGCACTGTACTCCATAACTATATAATAAATAATGAAAGTTCATATGCTAACATGGAAAGCAACGAATCAACATCTTGGTTAAATATACGAAGCGATCTAAGTACGCGAGGTGGACATTGTGCAAATGCAATACGAAGAGAGTTCACTAATTATTTTATGTCTGAAGTGGGAGCTGTACCGTGGCAAGATGAAGCAATACAGAGCTAAATTAATACTATTTTAATAAAGATTTAAATTAAAGACTTACCATAATTTTTTCTTTCTTCCTCTTCCATCCCCTCAATTTCTTTATTCAAAATAATACAAAGTTATGCCGCGCAATGCGGCAGTTCGCAAATTTTTATCCTTATAGTTCTCTAAAGTTTTATCCCATATTATAGGTCTATTTTCTATAAGAGGAATAAGTACTTCTGCTCTAGTAAGCACTGAGCACTGAGCGAAGGAGTTTGCACGGTCAACAGGCAGCTGTGTTCGAGGCGGGGGAATCTCTCTCCGCTCCTCGCACCGCGTCCAGTAAAAAACGGTATGAAAGAAGTGGTGAGAACACTTCCATTACACTATACGTATAATTAAACTGGATCTTTTTTTTACTAGACCCATTCCAGTGGCAAAACCAAATGTCAAATTTAAACGGATCGGTTTTTTGCTGCATACCGTAAACAGGATGCTCGTGTGATTGCAAGTATCAAGTACGTATACTACTCAACAAGACCCTGCAAAATACTGTACCTGCAAAAAACGGGATGTTGCCGTGTGAAAGGGCTCTAAGAGGAAAAACGAAAATCATCTGTCTATATAAAAAGAGTGCTCTCAAGGCTCTTCAAGCTCATTAAGAGGATAGGGCTGGATAAGGAACTCTAATCGACAAAAAAAGTAAAATAAATCTGTAAAGGTCATAGAGTGTTAGGCCGAGAACAACCCTTGCTTTTAGTCTGTAATCTGTAGTTTTTCTCATCGTAGATATTAACTTGTAGAGGTTCAATACGCGAATGAGTAAATTTTAAATATCTTTCCACAAAAGTTATATTTTACGGAAATAGCAGATTCTTCTATGTTTGCGTCCATTTTCAACAAATAGGCTCAATATTATTACAATTATTGTAATAAACATTTTAATCGCTGTCGAATGAATAGATTTTTACACATATAAAAAATAGTTTCATTTTGAATAAATAAACAAGCGTGTATAATATTTATAGAAAATATAATTCGAACAAAATAGTCCTGCTGCTGTCTTATCCCGTTTAGAAGCTTATTAGATTGTGTCATAGTGTCTTTCACTTGCTTTGGTAACAACTTTTGTCATTTTTCCATATTTCTATTTAGCAATTTCATAAGAAATTTCATAACCTTTTTGGATTTTGATTTGTTAAATCATTAAATCTGACAACATATTCCTAGCCTTAATGCAGTCACACTATTATCCTAATACGCTGATCAGCTTAAGCCACTAACTTCCTAATGTCCTAATCAGCTTAAGATGGAATACTGGTAGTTCTGTTATGACATTGTGAAGTCACACTCAACTTCTAATACGGTGATTGGCTTGGGTCACTAATTGCCTTATATGGTCACGAGTAGTTCGGTGATGACACATAAACACAGCGGAACGGGGGATAATAATTTGGTGTGATTTAATTATGACCATTGTGAACGAGTTTGATTTAATTTAATAAAATAGCTATATTTACGTAAATACGTGTTTTAACTATTTTACGTGTTTAACATATCAGAAGTGGGATAAGAATTAAAAAAACATTCAACAAGAAATAAACGGGACAAAACACCGAATAACTAAATCTCCTCCCAGTGAAGTGTTTTTCGGGTACAAATTAAGAGTTGATGGAGACAAATACATAGATGATAATGATATGGACATTATTGATGTAACGTTATTGAGAAAGGATGTAGCTAAACGATTAGAAGAAAATAGAATAACGAATTTAATAAAAAAAGATGCTCTCCAGTGAAATATGCTGTTGGTGATCTGGTATTGACAAAAGTTACAAGTTTTCCAGCAAACAATGAAAGTAAGAAGCTTTTAGAAAAGTTTAGAGGGCCATTCAGGATTGTTGAGATTCTACCAAATGATAGATATCGTGTAAAAGAAGATGTACATTCATCAAGAACAAGGCGTCCCTATGAAGGAGTTGTTGGTGGAGAACACATAAAGAGATTTAAGATTCAAAGATCTTAAAATTATTCAGGTTAGTTACATGATAGTGTAGTCATTTTGTAGAATGACATAAAGATATTCTATTGTTTAAAAGGCATTTGTTTGAATAGCTGGAACTATTTAAAAAAAATATATTTTAATTGTCATTCTGAAAAATGACAACAAAGTGTTTTAATGATCTGAATGGGTTTATTTCAGTAGTTATGACTATTTGAAGCAAATTTATTTTATTCGTCATTCTGAAAAATGACAAATACAGTGAGTGGGCAAATTATTAGGGACACTGCATATATTTTTGTATTTTCTACTTAAAATTATTTTTTTGACCAAAAAAATTGGTGTTCATATCTGTATTTTACTTGGTAATTCTTCTGGTATAACTATTAAAATTTTTGATAAGCGGCAACACTGGCAGACTGCTTATCTATAAAATAATAATTATTGTTGCATCTCAGTTGGTCATCGGCTGTCACCGCAGTGAGGTTTAAAAATATTTGCAAATCGTTTTAAATTGTTTTTGGTCAGTTTTCGTGTCAGATATATTTAACAGGTAAGTAATATTTGTTATTTAGTAATTTTTGCTACATTTAATGACACGAGTTTATTTAAAAAGATTGTTTAAATTCAAAATTATTTTTTTAGCATGGGCAAAATTGCAGACTTGTCTCCAGGGAAAATTAGAGAAATAAAAACATTATTACTGCACTCGAGGCAGTAATAATATGGTAGTTGCTATAACTTCCAGAGAGTTATAGCAACTACTGCAGGTGTTTCAAAGTCTGTAGTTAATCGAATAAAAATAAAAATGAATTCAAACGAGGCATTGGAACCGAGCCGTGTTGGAAAATGTGGCAGGAAAAGGATTACTACTCCTCGTACTGATCGTAAAATTAGGGATATTTGTCTCCAAAATCGTAAAAAGAGTGTGACACATCTGACTACGATGATTAATGATGAAGGAATTAATGTTTCCAGAAGGACAGTACGACGACGACTGGCCGAAGAGAATCTGCTAGGTCGCCGGCCTATGAAAAAACCACGGCTCACCGAAGCCATGAAGAGAAAGAGACTCCAATGGGCCAAAGAACACCGAAGTATGACTGTTGAAGACTGGAGTCGAGTAAGTATGACTTTTTTTAACGAATGAAGTTTGTGAACAGCGAATATTATCATTTTTACAGGTATGCTTCTCCGACGAATCAACATTTCAGATTTTGGTGGATAAAAGTGCGTTTGTCAGCCAAAGATGTTATCACCACGAAGCGGCAGTTGATTGAAGCTCTTATTAGAGAATGGCATCATAACCCTAACTTAAAACACAACGCAGGAGTTTGTATTCAGAGCATGCCCCGACGCGTAGAAGCTGTAATTGCAGCAAAGGGTGGCATCACTAAATATTAAAATTAGTCATATTATGTTAAAAAAAATTTTGCGAAAAAAATAAATGGTTTTACTAACAAAACTTAATGTTTTTGTGACCCTAATTTCTCAATCTCTTATACAAAAAATAAATGCAAGCCTTAAAGCCAACAAATTGCAAAAAAAAAATCAGTAAAACTAAAAAATTAAGAAATCTTTTACTGTCCCTAATAATTTGGCCACCCACTGTAAATGTTATAATGTTCTGAATGGTTATTCAGTTCGTTATTCTAAAAAATGACAAATAAATGTTCTAATATTCTGAATGAATTTTTAGTTCGTCATTCTGAAAAATGACAAATAAATGTTCTAATGATTTGAATGGATTTTCAGTTCGTCATTCTGAAAAATGATAAATAAATGTTTTAATGTTCTGAATGGATTTTCAGTTCGTCATTCTGAAAAATGACAAATAAATGTTCTACTGTTCCGAATGGATTTTCAGTTCGTCATTCTGAAAAATGACAAATAAATGTTTTAATGTTCTGAATGGATATTCATTTCACCATTCTGCAAAATAACACCCAAATATTTTAATGTCTTGAATGAGTTTGTTTGAATAGCCGTAGCTATTTGAAACAAATTTATTCACATTGTCATTCTGAAAAATGACAGTCATATATTTTAATGTTTAAAAATGAGCTTGTATGGATAGTTGTAGCTATCTGAAACGAATTGATTTAGACTATGTCATTCTGCAGAATGACGGATCCTTTCTATAAATTGGCATTTTTAATAATAAAGAACATATTATTTTTTTTAATAGGTGTTGTACGATCGAGGACGATCGTGACGTCAGGATGGTCGAATGCAGTCACACTATTATCCTAATACGCTGATCAGCTTAAGTCACTAACTTCCTAATGTCCTAATCAGCTTAAGATGGAATACTGGTAGTTCTGTTATGACATTGTGAAGTCACACTCAACTTCTAATACGGTGATTGGCTTGGGTCACTAATTGCCTTATATGGTCACGAGGTGAACGAGTTTGATTTAATTTAATAAAATAGCTATATTTACGTAAATACGTGTTTTAACTATTTTAATAGACGATACTATTTTAATAGACGATATTGATAGTTTCTATTATAATAAAATAAAAACTTTATTAACTCAAATTATGGTTAAAGTAAGGAACTAATATCAGAATGAAGTTTTTATGCACCGTGAGTATTCATTAAAGGGTATGCTCCCGTGAGATTTACAAACTCCCATCGTCGCAAGCCGTGCATAAAATCTACTTAATAGTAGAACTGTAAATAACAAATTATTTTAGAAAACTTATGTAAGGGTGCTTATAAAGGTATTTTATTTTATTGGGATTATTACCTCAGGATTATTATTATAACAGATAACATAGCGTTACAAAAATCAGGTAAGATAACAATCGCATTGTATTTTTATTGCAACAATTACACTCAAATAAAAGTACACTCGCATAATTTGTTTAACATAATTTGTTATCTATCATACATCAGTTTCTATAGCCCGACATTCAAGCTTAGTTTTTGCTGTTTAAATTTTAAGCTCAGTTTAACCCTACAATGCTCAATTTTTAATTTCTGATTGGAAAAAATTATATGTAGCTATTTTATAAAGAAGTCCGAAAAAGTAATGGTAATGTATCAAATTTGATATAAAGTGCATTTGGGCAAAATTATATATAGGAAATAAAATACTTAAGTACCTTTATAGTATAATATTTTATTGATGAAATTAAAAGAAAAATTTGAAGCCTTATTAAAACATAAGTGCAAACCACATTTGTCACATTTAACATAGGTTAATTTTTTACAATTTGGCTTTTTGCATTGGGTTCGATCGCTAGTGTAGATTGGCCAATGTCCTACAGCATCTGTTCGAATATCTTTTGAAGGAATACAGCTTGTTGACCATTCCTTTTTCTTCAATTGTATATCCTGTTCAATAGAGCTTGTAGATGGTCGTCCTCGCTCATTTTCTGCTGTATCTTCCAGTTCTGTCCTACTCAGCTCATCTTCAAATACCACTGGAATATTTGATATGTATATATTTTCTAAATCTACATCATTATTCAAGTCTTCAATATCACTTACATCACAATCATCTTCACTATCATCCCAATTGTCGACTATAACTTGCAGTTCTTTATTTGATAAAGGCCTCTTCATATACCAGCTATACATCTAAAATAATACCCAAATTACATTATGTATCATAAACGATACAAACAATTTTTTTACCATAGCTTTAAAAATAATAGTAGATGCTGAATAAAACTAATACTGGATGACTTGTGGATGCATAATAAGCAGAAAACGCAATTTTGCACATTCAATTTTCATTAATAACCACCTATAAAAAATTTTTAAACTCAGCGTTATCGTCAACACGACGGTTAAGTGATAACTGACTAATTCGCGCGTTTTATAAAATATTAGACGACGTTGCCATGGTACAAAATTTGTATACAGGGTGGTCCTTAAGTAATTGTACAAACGAAACCCGTAAATTCTACACTTTAAAATATTACGGTTTAAGTCAACTTTCTTAAATAAAATGTTGATATTAAGAAAGATACAGGGTGTTAAAGTTAAAATTTAAAATTCTATTTTTCGCTATAAGAGGGCGCCACATATACCACATATGTGGCATACATTTGCATTTAACTTTTTTGCTCTTTGAGTTACCTGTATTTGTGATAAAAAAATTTAAAGATACATTATTTTAACAAAAAATAGGTATACTTTTTAATAACTTTAAAACTTAACAGTTTTGGTGATAATCGCATTTTACAAATCAGCTGCATAATTCTGATTTAAGGCAATTATTCCAGGCAACGAAGGAAAACTAGACAAAAACATTAATAAATCTAAATATTGATATGAAGTACCTTTAACTAAAGTTAATAGTTAACGAAATATTAAATAAAATAAATATATCAGTAGGATAATTAGTAATAGGATTTGACAAAAACAGAATAATAGGATTTTACATCAAACATTTTACGTTTTATGTTAAATTAAAGTCATAATCAAAACATTTTATTTACAAACCAAACTAAGAAATAGTTAAACTAAATAACATAACTTTTTGTCAAAGTAATTGTTCGATATGTTCACCATTTTCTTTAATTCATTTGTCAATATATTACATAAAAGATCGTCTCATATTAAATAGCATCATTGCTTCTAAAGAAACTGCTCCAGTATTTATTTCTTCCCATAGTTGGTTGCGAATGTTTATGACACACGTTGTTTTAATGCGCCCCATACACCAAAATCAAGCGGATTAAATTCTGGGCTACGTGGTGGCTATAATGTATAATAGATGAATATATTCGTTTGGATACATATCCAAACCTTATGGTATATTATGGAACTACATCTTATTTGTCGCACAGGTTAAATAATGTATTAAACTGTGATGTATCTGATTTATTGGTTACTTATATAAACACGGAATAACCTATCGATGACATTACTTATTTATATGATTACGTTACAGCTTACGAGTAACTATAATTACATCTCGAACAAATGGTCTATTATGATTAACTAACGAACTAATATTATGCTGAACTAAATTACCTATGTGTTTACTATATGTATAAAAATATCGGTTGTTAGGCCAACGATAATGTTTTTGTAAAAATGCTGAGTCTTTAAGGTTAGGTTGGTAGCAAGAGTACTATGAAACAAGACACATATGTGTTATTCAATACCTGTGCTTTAGTTTCTAATTGTCCTAATAAAATGAGTAAACAATTTACGTAATGAATAATAAGTATTCTTTTGGGATTATTTATAAATTAAATAATTATATCAATATCTCACCACATTGCCAAGAAATATGACTGCCACGATCAATCCAACGTTCAGAACAGTTATATTTAAGTATGTTCTCACTGCCTTCTCTATAGAATATGGTGATGTACCATCTTACATAAACCACATATTTTGGGTTTTTAGCATTTTACAGTAAGGAAAAAGTAATACAACGCCAGTAGGTATAGAAACTTAAGAAGCGATAGAAAAGGGAAATTGTAAACATGATGACGGTCAACGTCTGAATACGGACACGGCACCTAAAGAAGAAGATGAAGAATGTTTTCTTCAATAAGACATTTAGCAGCCATAACAAAAATTTTGTAATGTTACATTATCATCTTTGAGTTGTTGTAATAAGAATAATCTGTGAATTATGCTTATCTACAGGTATTCCGTGCTTTACCGCACAAATATTACAACTAAGAATTATTATGCAGCTGACTTATAAAATGCGAATATCTCGAAAACGGTTAAATTTTGAGGTTACTAACAAGTATACCTTTTTCTTGTAAAAATAATATATCTTTAATATTGTTTAACACAAATAGAGCTAACTTAAAGATCAAAAAAGTTAAGCGCAAATCTATGCCACACATGTGGCATATGTGGCGCTCTCTATCAGTTACATTAAAGTTTGTATTAAATTATAATGTATCCTGCTTTAAAGCATCCAATTATAAATTTTTGTCCAAAAATATTTACAAACGTAAAAGTTATAGTGAAAAATAGAATTTTAAATTTCCACTTTAACACCCTGTATCTTTTTTAATATCAACATTTTATTAAAGCAAGTTGGCTTAAATCGTAATATTTTAAAGTGTAGAATTTATGGTTTTCGTTTGTACAATTACTTAAGGACCACCCTGTATATAATAGAGTGGTATATATCGAATATGTTACATAGTGCTGTTTGGACTTAATATTATTTCACTGTGTTATAGATGTAAATTCTCGGTATGTTTCATACATTGAGCAGTGTAGGGTTAAGCAGTACATTCGTGGTATTGTACAGTCCAGTTCGTAGTCCAGACAGAAAATTTAAAACTTGGTGCCAAAGTTCAAAATTTGAGAATATCTTTACAATTAGAGTAAATCACGAAGTACTAAAACTAAGTCGTCTGAAAATTATAAACATTTTTGAATGAAAGATGCAAGTGTTCTTAATTACAGTTTGTATGAAAGTGAAAAAAAATTATTTTGCAGATCCAGTTACGGGCAAGATACATCTTCTAAATGAAAGTAGTTTTAATAATTACAAAAGTCTTTTATCGGCAATGTCAAAATTGACCCGAATTTTTAATCCTCAAGACCTACAAATAATGCAAAAGATCGATGATGAATGGAGGAAACTTCAATACCAGGATATTCCAATATAATTGAAAAATCTGGATGAATTGTATTTAAAGTGTGTTAAATAAAACATTTTGACAGTAATCTTCTATTTGTTAATTTTGGTGGCTTTACACTGTCTGTGTCAACTTTACCTAATTCAAATGCAAGTTACAAAGGATAATTATTTTTAAAAGTAAATTCAATAAAGACGAAGTGCAGGAACCGATTGATAACAGATACTTTATATGGCATTATTCATTCGTCTAAATCAGTTTATGTTCAAAAGTGTTGCTTCAATTATACGATGTCAGCAATATTGGTTAAAACTATAAATACCTACAGCTTCTTCTTTCAAATAATTTGTTTGTTTATTATATTTGATTTTGTATTGGTCTTCGTCTATTTCTTTTACAAATTCTTTTTTATTTTTTAATTCCTCGTCCAATAGAATATAAGTGAGCACAAAAATCCGTACTATAACATACGATCATTTGTACAATGGCATACAATTTTTGACTTCGATGACCTGGACCTTGCTTGATGGATTAACGAACAACCAAATTGATTATGTGATCATAGATGCTAGACCCTTCTCCAACCTTATAGATGTCCGCACCTATCGAGGCGCCAATATTGATTCAGATCATTTTCTAGTTGGCACAAGAATTCGGGCTAGAATCTCAAATGCGAAGAAGGAAAGAAGTACCAAAACAAGGCACCTTAATATTGAACTCCTCAAAAACCCGCAAACGGTAGAAAGGTTTCAAAACTATATCGAAACTAAATACATCATAACTAAAGAGAATCTAACAATTAGTGAACAATGGGAAATGTGTAAAAATTACATTAAAGACGCAGCAAACAACATTCTAGGACCGCAAAGACCACCACCACGCAACGAGTGGTTCGATGCTGAGTGCGAGGACATTACAAGAAGAAAGAACGATGCATATAAACTGATGCAGTTAAAAAATAAGATAAAATTCTAAAAATAGAATATTGGAAGAACTTGAGGCATTAAAAAAGGAAAATCAAACAAGAAAATTCTATAAAAATCTAAATAAAGCAAGAAAATAATTTAAACCAAGGATCGGACTATGTAAGGATAAGGAGGGGCAATACAAAAGAAGAATTATTGAAATGGTGGGTGGAACACTATAAAAAACTACTTACTATTGAAGTTGAAGATCCAAATTAACCACCCCCGGGAGCAAACAACAATACACCATTGGAGCCTCCATCAGTTCAGGAAGTACGGGATGCAACAAAACACCTAAAAAATAATAAATCTCCAGGAAGTGATGGTATCCCCGCGGAACATTAAATGTGGAGGTGCTACTCTGACTAATCACATATATAAAATCATACTAAGAGCCTGGAATAAGGAACAAATCCCAGAAGAGTGGTGTATTGGAATCGTTTGCCCGCTAAACAAAAAGGGTGATCAATTGGAATGTAGAAACTATAGGGGAATAACCCTCCTTAATACAGCATACAAAATATTTTCGAGTATTTTATATGGTCGCCTGAGTGCATATTAAGAGGAGCTTCTTGGCGAATATTAAAGTGGTTTTAGGCCTGGTCGATCAACAACAGACCAGATCTTTGTGCTAAGGTAAATACTAGAAAAAAATAATGAATTCAATATCGACACATACCATCTTTTCGTATATTTTAAGTCAGCCGATGATAGTGTCCTAAGAAATAAATTTTATGAAGCCATGGATGAATTCCACATCCCCGATAAACTGATAAGATTGGTTAGGGCTACAATGCGTAAAGTTGTTTGCAAAGTCGAAATACAAGGCGAACAATCACAGGCATTTGAAACGCATGTTGGGCTGCGACAGGGAGATGAGCTGGCATGTCTCCTTTTTAACATAGCTCTGGAAAAGGCGTTCAGGGATGCCCGAATAGACAACAGAGAAAACATTTTTAATAAATCATCCCAAATTTTAACAGATGATGTCGACCTAGTTGCCCGCACAACACGCAAGCTAGAAGAAATGTATACTACCTTGTCAAACGCCTCAAAAAATATATGCCTGCAAGTAAATGAGGAGAAAACTAAGATAATCACATCAACACTCAACAATAGAGCCAGAATCATCGGCCAACAATTCACGGTTGATAACTCTACCTTTGAAGTGGTGGACAAATTTACATACTTAGGCTCCCTGATCACCAAGTAGAACGTCATGACGGAAGAAATCGAGCGAAGAATAATCCTAGCAAACAAATGCTATTTTGGACTGAGTAGACATATGAGAAGCAGAAACTTAAGCCAAAAAACAAAAATAACCATATACAAACATATACAAAACCCTTATACAACCAGTGTTGACATATGGGTCGGAGACATGGACCATTTCCAAGGCAGATGAAAATCTCCTGCTTATATTTGAACGAAGGATCCTGAGAAGAATATTTGGTGGCATCTGTGAAAATGGTGTTTGGAGAAGGAGGTACAACTACGAGATATATCACAGATATAAACATATATTTGGTGGTAAACCTCTTTATACTGTGGTAAGGTAGACGCGAGTAATTTATCGGCAATAGAGTAATTAAAGGAAAATAAAGTAACTTTAATAGTTCAAAATAATAAAAACCTACTTATTGTAAAAAAATAATTTTGGAGTTAAAAAATATACATGAATGGAAAAGTATTTTAAAAGTGTGTAAAATATTTAATTCCTGGCTGAGCGCTTTCAGCTTACAATGTCATCTTCAGAGCTATGCTACAATAAAATATTTCATATAAATAACAATTTAACCCTTAAATGCCCGTGATATGAAAATAACCATAAATGCCCATGTGGGGTCTCCTGGGGACCCCACTAAAATTTTCAATTTAGTAACGTCATTTAGCACTGACTAAAAGGAAAACACGGTTAAAAATAATTTTAAGCATATTTGAATAATTTTTATTTATTTTTCATACAAAATTAACGGCTTTTCTAGAAACAAATTATTTTCAATTCGAACAAAATTAAAATTAAATAATAATATAAGCATATAACTTTTAGTTGCAATTTTTACATACAATAGTTTTTTCTTCTTTTCTGTGCACCTGGCATATAAATTTTTTGCAAAAAGAGCAAACGGTATTCACTTTTCTGTCACAGTTTCGCGGACACTGGTAACAACGAGCACGTTTCTTAGCTGAATGGACGGATTGAGTTGCAACTTCAGTAGTTGGGTTTACCATTGGTACGCCACAATCTTTTTGAGCAGATTTTACATAGGCTTTATGTTTTATATATTTCGCTCTTTTTTCCATGTTGTTTCGAGCAAGCTCAGCCCCTAATTGTAACAGGAAAATACGTCTTCGTGAAAAATTATTTTTCTTCCAATCAGGATTTTTTTCAATGTATAAAATATAGGCATTTAGTGCACATATGTCTATAATATTCATAAAGAGCCTGAATGGCCAACGAGCAGTTCTTCTTTTACAGGAATATTCCCTAATCAGTTTGTCGGCATTATCAACACCACCCTTGGTATTATTATAGTCTAAAATCATCAAGGGTTTGTTTTGAGAGTCTTGACAAATTATATCACTATCGTGTTGACTTGAAAGAAGATGTACCATCCTGTGTATTTTAGGTATGTACGAAACCATAGCTAATTCTTTAGTAAAAGCAAATATTGACGACTCCGCAGGTCTTTTTGTCAAACTTAGTTGTGGTGGTGTATCAGGTTTATTTTTGCGGACGGTCCCAAGTAAAGTAAGGTTTTTAGATAAAAGATATTGAGCAAGAGGAACACTGGTAAAAAAGTTGTCAGTTGTAATTCCTCTCCAACTGCCATGATATGGTTCCACCAGATCTTTCACAACACGAAATCCCTGATTTTTCTCTATTCTACCACCTGGTAGTTTTCCAAGGTACACCTGAAGTTTTGATAAATAAGATGTTTTAACATCCGCGGCAGCCCAAATTTTTATCCCATAGCGGCAAGGTTTTGATTTTATATATTGTCTAAAAGGACACTTTCCTCTAAAACTCACTAACTGTTCGTCAACGGTTATATGTTCGTATGGTTCAAAGGCTTTGTCACAGTTAGAGACGAACATGTCCCAAATTACTCGTATCGCCGCTAACTTATCCTGTTCCTTCCGCTCCACCCTGGTCACTTTGTCATCAAACCTCAAGAAACTCGATAATTCTTCAAATCGGTTCCTAGCGAATGCGGCTGTAAAAAATGACCGGCGTATTGAGGTGTCTGTAGACCATATCTCTCGTGTCGATTCTTTCCCACACCTTAAAGCACCAGCTTTGATAAGTGCTCCTAAAAAGCTATCCAGTTCATTGTTGGTAAGTACCGTCCACTCTTTTTTGTTATTCGGATGTTTTTCGTTCCACTCTTGATAACGCCTAACAGCTTCTTCATTAGTATGAAGGCATATGACATTCTTCATCTCTTCGGTCAAAAATAAATTGAAATAGTCTAAAAACGTGTTGGAATTTTGACTATAGTTTGTTAAGCCTGGATGTACATTTATAATATTTTTTTGTTGCCTCTTGGATCTCACGAAAGGTAGGCTATTCCACTGCATTCCAGATTTGGATGTATATGTTGGACCACTAACCTCACTAATATTATCGTCCACTTCGGTAGGTTCTGCATCTGATTCCTCGTCACTGTTGACTTCTAAATTGTCCTCAGTTTCCGAAATATTTTCCTCAAAAACATCTTGCTCTTCGCTATCTGATTCGTCGGTAATCTCATAGTCGAAATCGGAGTCTGATATCCCTTCTTCTATATTTCGGATAATTTTTTCATGTTCTTGGTCGCTTATTGTCATTTTCATTCTCTTACGGTCCATTTTTCAATGTAAACTGACGAAAAATGTTAAAAATAATAAAAATATTCTGGTGCCTCTAAATGCCCAATCGGGGTCACAGCGAGACCCCACTTATCTAAATCTCTCTTACAGACCACTGCACCTCACGAATGTTCGTGGTATACTAACAGAAAACGTAGGAGACACGTCCACACAAATACCTGATTGCGCGGTTGCCAAATGTTTCAAATAAAGATATTATAGCCAAAAATGTATGTCTGGGGTCCCATAGTGACCCCGATTGGGCATTTAAGGGTTAAGTGTTACATAGTCTTAAAAAGAGGGGTGGTCTCATAGTAAAAAGTACAAAATTTCTTCATAATAAAAAAAGATAATGCACAAGAAAAATGAATTATCTGTAGTCGTATAGAGACTACGTCTCAGAGCCAGCAACCTTAGTTTGGAAGTCTTACTTTGTCATGAAGTAAATTCCGTTTAAAACTTAAATATACTAGAATATTCTCAGCAACGATGTAATTTAAAACTAATTTTACAAGATCTAAATCGTTTTTACCCTTATTTTTAGTGACTTCACACAAATATATGCCTAGTAAAAGCAATGATGATGAAATCATCATCATCATCATCTTGGTGCTACAGCCCTTAGAGGTCCTCGACCTTCTCAAGCTTTCTAAGCCATTCTGTTCTGTCCCTTGCTTGCATTTTTCAGTTGCTGACTCCGATCTTTTCGGCATCTTGTGTTACCCCGTGCATCCACCTCAGCTTTGGTCTACCCGTCTTCTCATTCCCATGGGTAACGCTGTTAGAATCTTTTTTATCATGTTCGATTCAAGGGCCCGGGCTACATGTCCTGCCCACTGCAGGCGGTTTCGCTTAATTATAGTGGTAATATCTTTACCTGTTTATCATTTATCTGAATTCATCTGTTTTATTTAGCGTTCATGCCTTTGATCCATATGTGAAAACGGGGACTATCAGTGTTCTATACAGCCTTATACGAGTTTTTTGAGACAGACGTTTGTTAGCTTAGTACTGTGATGGACTATGATAACATCTGTTTGCAATTATTATTCGCCTTTTTATTTCCTCAGATGTGTTATTATTCGGGTTAACCGATGTCCCTAGATATATGAACTCTTTGACTGCTTCGAAGTTTTGGTCATTGATGATTAAATCTGCGTCAACATTTCCAGCTCTTGTGTTTGTGTTCGTCGCCATCAATTTAGTTTTATTTTGATTTATATGTAACCCCATTCGTTCTGTTGCTGCTACTAGCTCGGTTAGAATTTCCGCAGTTCTCGCCCTGGTTCTTGTTTTAATGTCCACTTCATCTGCATATGCTAGAATTTTGACTGATCTATTAAAGATTCTTTCCCTGCTATCTAAATTAGCGTCTTGTACAACTTTTTCTAAGGCGACATTAAAAAGCTGACACGTCAGTGCATCTCCCTGCCTTAACCCCGTATGTATTTCAAATAGGGTTGACAAGTTGTTTTGAATTTTTACTGCTGATAGCATCTTCTTAAGACTGGGTCTTAAGATACTAATATGCCGCTTTCAAATCGACAAAAATATATGACGTATCTTTTAAACTCTTGCGCTTTTTCGAGGATCTGTCGTAGTGTGAAGATCTAGTTACCGGTTGAACGTCCACGCCTGAATCCTTCCTGATATTCTCCTAGAAACGGTTCGGTATAAGGCTTCAATCTCTCGTGCAAAATGTTTCACAATATGTTGTATGCTGTATTCGGAAGAGTTATTTCGTGTTATTGCATTTCAGTTGGTTTCCCTTTTTGTGTAACGAGCAAATTAAGCCTAAGCTCCATTCTTCAGGCATTTGCTCCTCAGACCTAATCATACAAACAATTTCTCGCATCACCTTGGTGAGCTGCTGGCCACCGTGCTTAAATAACTCTGCTGGGATGCCATCGCTACCTGGGGATTTGTGATTCCTTAGTTTTTCTATAGATGATGAAATATCTTGTATGCCGTATTTAGGAGAATTATTCCGCGGTAATTATTACATTCCAGTTGGTTTCCCTTTTTGTGTAACGGGCAAATTAAGCCTAAGCTCCATTCTTCAGGCATTTGCTCCTCAGACCTAATCATACAAACAATTTCTCACATCACCTTGGTGAGCTGCTCGCCACCGTGCTTAAATAACTCTGCTGGGATGCAATTGCTGCCTGAGGATTTGTGGTTCCTCAGTTTTCCTAGCATTTGTAGACTACGAAAAAGCTTTCGATACCATAGAACACAGGGCCGTAATAAACGCAATGCAAAATTGTAGAATAGTCAGCAGATATATTAACTTAATAAAAGAAACTATGAACCAAGCTACAGCTACATACTACCTAAATGAAAATGAACACACGAACTCTGTACCATTAAACAGGGGAGTCAAACAGGAAGATACTTTATCACCCAAACTGTTCACCTTAGTTTTGGAGGACGTTTTTAAAAACCTAAATTGGAAATATAAGGGAATAAACATCAATGGCCGCTACCTTAGTAATCTACGATTTGCAGATGACATAATCCTGATAGCTACTGACCTACAAGAAATGCAAACCATGCTCTTAGAACTACATACCGAATCTTCTAAAATAGGACTGAAAATGAATTTAAACAAAACAAAAGTCATGCACACCGAAGACACCGTGACAATAATAAACGATAAAGTTATAGAAAAAGTTGAAGAATATATATACTTAGGACAAAAAATAATACTAAATAGGGAAATTCAAACTGAAGAAATAAAAAGAAGAAGAAAGTTAGCTTGGGCAGCATTCGGTAAACTGAACTATATACTCAGAAATCAACAAATTCAATTACATCTTAGATCTAAAGTTTTTGATGCATGCATTACTCCGATATTAACTTATGCGGCACAAACATGGACAATCACAAAAAAGAATATGAATATACTTAGAGTCACTCAACACGCGAAGGAAAGAGCAATGCTAGGTATATCACTTAAGGACAAGAAAACAAACACATGGATAAGACAGAAAACCAAAGTCACCGATGTGGTGCAAAAATCGTTAAAGTTGAAATGGAAATACGCTGGACATGTAGCTAGGAGCGATCTAAACAAATGGCACAGATCAATTTTAACCTGGAGACCATACCAACACAAAAGACCCAGAGGCAGACCTCCTATGAGATGGACAGATGATCTGAAAAGGACTGCCGGGAAAAATTGGCTACAAGTAGCGTACAATAAAAAACAATGGAAAGGAAGACTTGAAGAGGCTTATGTTGAGATGAGGACGTAAATGGCTAGACGAAGAAGAAGAAGAAGAAGAAGTTTTTCTATATATGATGAAATAGTCATTCCGAAAACGTTCTGTGATGTAAATCAAAAGGATTTTTTTTTTAATAAATTTACCTTTTATAAAGTATTTTTTATTAAAAAAAAATAATAAAATTATAAATAACGGAAATCTTGACTACCGAAAAGATTTATAATTGATTAAATTTGAATAATTTCACTAGTAATAAACACTTAGTTTTTCTATTTTTCTACCTATTTTCCTGTAAGTACTATACTGTATAACATTTTTAATGCAGATTTCAGTTATCTCCTTTCTTTTATTTTTT
The DNA here is from genome assembly GCF_040954645.1 of Diabrotica undecimpunctata. Taxonomy (NCBI): domain Eukaryota; kingdom Metazoa; phylum Arthropoda; class Insecta; order Coleoptera; family Chrysomelidae; genus Diabrotica; species Diabrotica undecimpunctata. The sequence continues at coordinate 156,399,930 of NC_092803.1, forward strand.
CAGAATAAAATCAATAAGCGAAAAATTTAGGAATCGTAATGTACCAAATGCATCTACTAGTCAGCAACCTAGCGTCAATAATTTCTATCAAGCAACCACTCAAACACTGCTGAATTTTTATTCGTCGATAAAAGTAAAATTTTATGAACACCAGAAAACTAAATTTCGTCCATGCTGCAGGTTTATTATCTACAAAGTTTATGAAATGGGAAATTTTCTATAAGCGGGAAAATGGTTATGATTAGTTTTTGTCTGTAATGAATGTAAAAAGTTTTGCGGTAGAAAATATGAGCGTATTGTGTTCAAATTACGAAATTAATGACCCAGAAGAAAACGAGTTGAAAGATTAAAAAATACAAAAAAAGTTAATAAGGAAAAGACGATACACACAACTTAGGATATAAAAATTATCAAGTAACGTTTATTTAATTATATGGAATTTAAGCCACCCTCCGACAAGTAATTTTTTTATAACGTATATTAGCAATCTATTAGTTATAAACATTCTAATAATAATCGTCTTTGGGGTTCGAAGTATAAATTGACATATGGAACAAACATGACATTCCAATAATATACTATTCTTCGTTCATAAATTGTTGAGAGCACGAAATGTGCCTCAAACTCATAAAACGGTCGTAAACCATAGGCGTTCCTGAGGTGTTTATTCATTAAATAATAATATAACATTTTTTTATACTGTTATATATATAATATTAATAATATTTTAATACTAATATATTTAGCAAAAGAACAATTAAAACTTTCACGGCTAATGTTATGTAATTATATTATATTAATACAAATAAGAATGTAACCATTAACAATTTTGTAAATAAGAATACCTTATCTCTTAGGATATTTCAATACTAATCTTCGCGTTTAATCACTTTACTAGAAAACCTGAAATTCATATCCGAAGGTGCTATTCGTTGCAAAATAATTAGGATGGAATTCTCCAGATTTTTAATAATATAATGGGTATGCTTTGGCCACGTGCCTCATTTGTTCAGTTTTTATTCGAAACTTAACTTAAAAGGGTGAAGTTATTACGAACGAAAACAATTTTTTTGTTTAGTACGTTTTTGATCGCATGTAATCTACGGCTCGTCGGTGTGTCCGCGTCTACGGCAGTAATTAGCGTCTCGAATATTTCTTTTGCGAATAATATGCAGTGCGTGAGTGATTTTTTATTCCATATACCTACGAACATATACGTACCTTCCGCTCGTGCTCGTTTTGTTGGATTGTTTGTGATGGCTTCATCATCAACATCATCAAGTTTTACATCGGTACTGTTGCGTACAGTCAGTAAGTCTGTCTATTCACCAAGAGAGAAGACTATTGTCTTGAATGTTCACGATGCTCTGGTTTCTCAGAATCCCACAAACACTGTTCGCAACATAGTCGAAAGTTGTGCCAACATGACTGGCGTAGGAGAGTCAACTATATATAGGTTCCTATCAGAAAGAAAAAAACACGATATAGCTAACCCAAACACAAACGAACACTTATAGAGAGGGAAAAAGACTATTAAAATCGATGAATTTGCCAAAAATGGTATTTGAAGGAAAATTCATGGATTTTTTTTCAAAAAAGAAATACCAAAACTAAACAAAATTTTACAAGAAGTTAAAGACGACCCGGATTTGCCTCATATCGGACGAACTAAATTGTGGCAAGTTTTAAAAGAATTAAATTTCCGGTGGGAGAAATCAGACCGAAAATCACTTTTGATTGACCGGGAGGAGATAATATGTTGGAGAAGAAATTATCTAAGATCAAAAATATCTAAGATCCTTCTACCAGGCTGAAACGTGGATAAACTCAGGTCATACTCGAAAAAAAATTTGGTCAGATAAAAATATATTAAGCTCCAAGCAAGCCTTTATGGAAGGTTGGTCTACTGGTATCTCCCCACCTTCTGGTAAAGGCAGTAGATTAATAATTTCTCACATTGGCAGTGAAAAAGGATTTGTTAAGCATGGTTTGTTGGAATTTCAGTCCAAAAGCACAAAATACTATCACGAGGAGATGACAGCTGATGTTTTCGAAGAGTATTTTGAGCAGATGATTGAACACATACCACCAAATTCAATTATATTATTAGATAATGCACCTTATCATTCACAACTAGTAGAAAGACTTCCAACGACTGCGTGGAAGAAATAGGATATTCTTGACTGGCTGCGGAATAAGTATCTGCCTTACGAAGATGGAATGGTAAAAGCAGAACTTCTAAAAATTGCCCGGCAACACAAATCTAAGTTCAAGAAATACGTAGTTGACAAAATGGCGGAAAAGCGAAACATTACAGTCCTTAGACTTCACCCTACCACTGCGAAATAAATCCAATTAAACTCATTTGGGCACAAATGAAAAGTTATGTGGCTAGAAAAAATACGTTATATAAAATACAAGCTGTACGTGAATTGTTATACGAGTCTTTACAACATATTACAGAACAAAACTGGAAAGATGCAGTAAGGTATACATGTAATAAAAGAAGAACAAAATATGTGGGATCTTGATAACATAATTGATGCGACCGTAGAGATACAACCGCTAATTATTAACCCTCAAGATGACTCGGATTTCGAAGTTGATCCTATTTATTTTGAATTTGAATAGTTTTCTAATCGTAATTATGTAAGATAAGTAATAATAGTTGTAATCGTAAGGTATTAAAGGGGAAAGGCGCAAAATGTCGCCTCTCAAAATGTTCAATGTGTTTTAAATTTATCCATTTTTTTAAATCCTGAGAAAACTAAACAGCATTTTTGAAAAATTTAAAGACAGAATGAAATATTTTTTAGAATAAATAAAAAGTTTTTTTTGCATGCAATATTTTCAATTAAAAATTATACTATATTTTCTCTTTTATTTTCACCCCTGTTACATAACAGATTAAAATAAACATTGTAGAAGTTTTCAGGGACTTTCTGCCCTGAGTAATAATGTAATCTTTCATTCTGCGTTTAAATTTTTCAAAAATATTTATTAGTTTTCTCCGGATTCGAAAATATTGGATACATTTAAAACACATTGGAAATTTTGCCAGGCGATTCCTTAATTAAATAAATGTATCTTTTACAAATGGCAAGAAACTTTTTATCATTGAATAAAATAAATAAGTTTTATTAAAAAATACAATTTACGTAAGTACAATTTAAAAAATATATTTATTTAGTTCAAATAAATGTTTCAATCATATACTCTACGACACTGGTCGTTCATCTCTAACCATTCAAAATACCCCCGTAATAGGATTATAAGGTATTGTATTCTTTCAGATATAAGGTGGGTTAGTCGAAAACGTCTTAAACCGTCAGTTTTAGTTTGGTTTTTACTATTATATCGTATTACCTATCCTCTCTGTATTTCAGTTTTCTAATTAGGGTTAAACTTGTAGTGAGCTATCAACAAATTGTGAACCGACTGTATATACTAATGTTCAAAGTTTTAGTGGTTTTTTACGTTTTAGTTTTGTTGACTGTTATCAAGCAAGTTTATTGCCAGGGAACTTGGATTTTTTTCTAGACGGTTTAGATACCGAGCACTGCACTAAAACATTACTTCGATCATTGTCTCGTTGATCTTTGCTATTTGTCGATTCTCTTAGTTGATGAATTTTTTGTCCTGTTATAGGTGGAGCACCTCTTCAGGACGTGGTTTGTTTTTATTGGTGTTAGCTTTTGTCGCTGCTTTTGGGCTCACCGGTGATACGCTTCGTTGGATGTTGTCCTGCGGAGGAGGTGGATCCAGGGTGGTCAGAGGTGAAAGGGCTGTTGAGCTAAAACGGTCCTTTTCAGAATTTTATTAGTAAATGGTTATGAATAGTGACTGAATTTAATTAATATGTATATAAAAGGTATGAATCGCGGGAGGGCAGCTGTGGCTATAGCCTCGACACTAGACAGGTATAATTGTGCAATGGGATCGGAAAATAACAGAAAATCGATCCCTCCCTAGCAAGCTCGAAGTGAGCATTTGGTGATTACGGCGATAATAGAGTGGAGTTGCATTCAGGATATCAATATATTCATCAGGGAGTTCGTTGCTGGCAAGAGTCAGCAATTTAGTGGGTGGAAATGGGAGTTTACGTTTGGAGTGTCTGTTGAATACATTGCCTAAGGATAAGCGGGTAGTTTTGATGATATTTTGGACTCTGAAGTTTTGGCCACGAATGGTTTTGATTGTATAACTCGTGACGTGGGCTGAATGTTCGACGGTAGATGACTGAGGGCGGAGGTGTAGTCGTTCCATTTGTTGTTTACTCTACCCAGGATTCCCCATTCCAATCCCAGCAGTGGTTGTATGAGGCGGTGGTTGAACGTCATAAGGTTTGGACCTATAAAGATTAGACCTATATTTAATCACCGGCCTGATAAATATTTTGTATGGATGTATAAGGGTACGTGGGTCCGCCGGGTCGAGGGTACACCGTCCGAACTTACCACAGAGAGCATTGGGTAAACCGGCTCTGCTCCTAACCTTGTTAGCTACAGCCAGATCGGTCCTCTACTTCAGTGTTTCTGTGAACACTACACCGAGGTACTGAAAACTAATGTTTTCACTGATCGTAGATATTTATAGATCACAAAAAATATTTTTTTTTTGACACAAACCATGGGGCGTCTGTTTATAGCGTAACATTTGGATTGAAATCTTTCCATTATGGATAAGTTGGATTATGATTGGACATTATGATTAAAACGGATTATTTTACATTTAAAACTAATAACTGTGGAACTTAACGTATAATAAATCCGTAAATTTTAGAGTTTGAATTGAATTTGAATTGTTTTGTGTTTCATTTTATTAAAATGAAATGAGAATAAATTGCAAATAGCAGTTTCTATTATTTTTTAATTTTGACCAAAAAAGGGAATATCTGGTAATAATTAAATCCTAATCTGCTGATCAATAGACCAACTTTCTAAACATTTTACGAACTCCACACAAAATAATTACTTTTAGTTTAGTAACATATTTTATGTCGAAAAATGTTTTTCGACGTCATATGTCTATTGTCAACTAGCCACGCTTTATGTCGTACTATCTCCCAGCTTAGTATGTCTTTCTACTTTTGCGTTATTTTGCCGAGTCTTAACGCACTCATCACTGTATACTCACATTATTTTTATTAAATTATGAAGTTTTGGTCTCCCTTACTATAACCAATAATATTTATAGGGCAAAAACTTTTATTATAATTTATAATCCTTAGAGGGATATTGTATCCGCACATTTGAATCTCTCAGAAAATTAGCAAGGAACTAGCCTAAGACTATTAATTACAATTTCCTTTATTTCATAAAGTGTAAGTAAAATTTATTCCGAAGATGTATCTTATGCTCGTAACAGCATGAGGATTTATAACCGTCTTGGGCACTGTTCAACATTAGAACCTTGCGAGTTTGTTACTAAAAGCTTTTTATTTGCGTGCTTTAAATAGTTGTCTTAGTTGTTTAGCTAATTAAATGGAATTAAGAACTTTTCCATAAATAAGAAAGGGCAAAAAGGTCAAGAGACTGTCGATTTTTATAAAATTAGACAAGAAAAATATATTTATGCACTAATATAATATAATATAATATAATATAATATATTTATATATTATAAATAATATTTATATAATATAATATATTATATTTAAATGTCCAACCATACAGCAAACTCCCTATGCCCCTCTCCCTATAGATAGATTCTAATAAATCTAGTGACTTTTAGTGAATTCTCGGTTGGCAAAATATTGCAATATTGCCAGTCCATTTCTCACGGCTTTTTGTTATTGTATTTGTGAACTGGAGGCACAGAACAGAAAATAATTGTGATTTGTTTTGTAGTGGAGGTTAGGTCACAGAATAGAAAACAATACTCTGTGGTTAGGTCGTGTTGGTTATTTATTTTTTTCGTTTCAATTTTTGCTGTAAATTAAACTAAAAAAGTTCTTTTCAGAACTAATAAACCTTTATAAATTTTCAAAAATGCCTAAAGCTTGAGGAAGTTGTGCCCTGAAAATGGTCATTTCTTTAATTTCATACTTTGAGACAGAACGTGATCATCAATCTACTTATATTACTTCCGTTTGAAGAAGTTAGTGATATAAGTAATTATTTGTTCTATTTCTTTTTAAATAGTGATATTAAATGTTGTGAGCAATATTTAATTTTACATTTTTAAACAATCCTATTTCATTTTGATTAAAAAGTGAGGTTATATGAAAGTTTTTATTTTTAGAGAGTAGCAGCGGCGTTAAATATACGCCTGTCCCTTGTAAATAAAATTGCAGTAAAAGCCAATAGGGGTGAACCATTAAGAAGCCCAAAGCAAAAAAGACAACGTACAAAACCAGTTGCTGACGTCGAAACCATCCACCAAGCATTGAAGGATCAAGACATAGACGTCATAAGAGTGACTAGCATGATCTCGAAAAGAGACAAAAAGCCAATGCCGATGTTCTACGTCACGATCAAAGAATCAGATGATCAGAAAATAAAGAACATAAACAACCTATGTTACATGAAAGTGTACATAGAAGACGAGTATAAAAACAAAAAAGAGATCATGCAGTGCTACAACTGCCAGGGTTTCTTCCATGGTTCGAAGGCTTGTCACTGCGGTTTGAATGTGTAAAATGTGGAGAAAACCACAAGTCAGGAGACTGCGAAAAGGATAGAAACACTCCTCCTAAAAGAAAGCCAACACAACAACAACAGGCAACAAATAGGAATACACAAAGTATTCCCACAAAACAAAACGTAAGTTACGCCCAAATGACCAAAAAGAACAATAATGTGGAACAGGAGGCAAATATAAACACAAACGTGCTGAATGAAAAACTAATTGCTACCTTCCAGGAGAAAAACCACGTCTCAACAATGTGTGAGAAATTAACAACCGTTATGAGCGCCTTGAGCAGTTTCGGGACAAACCAATAATGCCAGTACAATTGGACGATCTACAAATAGGATCATGGCGGATTGAGACAAAAAATTAACGATCTGGATAAGTTTACCAACAGGCTCAATCTAGACGTTGTAGCCTTACAAGAGACTCATCTTACGGAAAGGGTGAAAACCAAATTTCCGGGTTACAGCGTCTACAGGAATGACCATAGATCACGCTCTGGAGGCACGGCCATTATGGTGAAAAAAGGAATAGAACACCAATCAATTCCTACACCAGGTGGTCTGGTCACTATGGAAGCCATCATAGTTCGGATCATTACGGCCAACGACACGCTGAAGATTGTCTCAGCTTATGTCCGACCGAATGAGCCGATCCAGGGCGAGGATCTGGACGCCATTCTTGATACAGAAGAACCAACCGTCATAATTGGTGACCTAAATGCGAGATCGCCCAATTGGTTTGACAGAACTAGTAATAGAAACGGGAGATTCTTGTGTGAATATCTGGAAAACCAAATAAATACAGTTGTCACAGGTCCTATGGAGCCTACATGCTTCCATGGAGGGGACAGACTACCTACCTATTTGGACATTGCAATTCTTCACAACGTGGGACAACAACACGATATAATCTCACTTAATGAAGGAGACCACAACCTAATCGTGCTAACTCTAGGCGCCGTAGAAACAAACTACGTGCAGCCATACAAGAAAAAGAGGACAAGCTGGCCCAACTTCAAACGTATCGTCTCTGAAACAATAGGAATAGTTCCTAACATCAACAACAAACGGGAACTAGAAGAGTATGTGTTGAAATTCGAAAGAACCATACAAAATGCGCTAGAAACCAGCACAAAAGAAGAAACCTCAACAGCACCCAGAGGAAGATTCAGAGACATCAGCAACGAATTAAAAACTCTCATAAGAGAGAAAAACAGACAGCGAAAAAGGGTAAACAGGACTAGGAACATAGAAGATAAAAGAATTGCCAATGAACTAAATAGGGAGGTTAAAAAACAGCTGGAAATCCACAGAAATAACAGCTGGGACGACTTCATCCAACAGCTAGACCCTAATAAATCAGGTTTCTGGAAGCTTTCTAAAGTCTTGCGAAAGGATAAAAAGCCAATACCCACCTTACATGGGGAAAACGGCCTAGTTTATTCTGAACAAGACAAAGCGGAGGTCATGAAAGATACACTAGAAAGAGGATGCAGAAACAACTACCATCCCGATGAAGATCCAGACTTCGAAGACGAAGTAGAAAGAAGGAGCAGACCTCTAAAGAGAAGTAGAGGCGACATAGCTCTCAGGCATACCACCCCCGAGGAAATCCAGCAGTTTATCAAAATGACCAACGCTAAGAAGGCTCCAGGACCAGATAACATCACAATCAATCATATCATAAGATTAAGATACTTTCCTGACAGGTGGAAGATGGCCCATGTTATAATGATAGAGAAACCGGGTAAAGACGGAACTTTTCCACAGAACTACCGACCCATTAGCCTACTATAATCAGTAAGCAAAATTGCTGAGCGAGTCATCTTGGCAAGATTAAGAGAAGAATCTGAGGCAATGGATGCAATCCCTGAAGCGCAGTTCGGATTCAGGAGCAATCACTCCTGCAAACTGCAAATACTAAGACTGACAGAGTACATCACTAAGGGGTATAATGAAAGAAAATATACAGCAACCGCCTTCTTAGATGTCAGTAAAGCCTTTGACAGAGTATGGCATGACGGATTGCTGTATAAAATGAACGAAATGGGGTACAGTGAAGCGATGACATGTCTCCTCTCCTCGTACCTAGCCAACAGAAGATTCAGAGTTCGAATAGGGCCCACCCTATCCGAAGTCGGAATCATGGAGGCTGGAGTGCCACAGGGAGCCGTGCTGTCGCCTTACCTGTACACCATATACACTTCAGATACCCCTGGTGATGATCAACATACTATGCTCAGCCTTTACGCCGATGACATTGCTATAGCTGCTAGCAGCATAAATCCTGATCTGGCCACTAGATACTTGCAAACGGCACTAGACCATTTGCAATCTTGGTGTGTTACGTGGAAAATTGCCGTCAACGCGGACAAAACTCAGGCAGTCATGTACAAAAGACGGCACGGAATCCCCAACAGGGAACTATCTATCTTCGATACTCCGGTCGAATGGCAAGACGACGCCAAATATCTCGGAGTAACGGTAGATAAACGTCTCACCTTTACTAAACACATAAACAGAACAGTTCAAAAGGCAAAAATCCTTAAAAGTCAACTCTCCTCGCTTATAGGGAGGAAAAGTAATCTGAGGTTCAAAACGAAAATAAGAATGGCAAATGCCATCATTCTGCCAACCCTCACATACGCCTCAGCAGCGTGGGGGCATGCATGTGAAACAAACAGAAAGAAAATCCAACCTGTACAGAACTACATGATCAGAGAGGCTCTTAAAATTCCTAGATATGTGCCACTAAGGTACGTATATAGGGATTCGCAGCAAAAGAGCGTCCTGAACATGATGGTCGAACATGCATATGAGCTTTTTGAAAACCTCAAAAACCATCCGAACCGTTCGCTAAGAGAATTGACAAACTACGATCCTTATATAAGGACAGTACATAGACGGCCAAAACAACAGCTGGCTGGATACAGGGGAAACCCTAATTGAACGTAAAGAAAGATATTCACATAAGAAGCCCTAATCTATGGCTTAGCAGATTTGGACCACAAAAACACAAAAACACAAAAAAAATCAAAAAACAAAAAAGAGCTTAGCTCACCAAAAAAAACCCCTAAATCCCAACCCAATCCCCCAAATTTTTCTTTTATGTTTTTTATTATTTCAGTTATATTTATTTCACTAACCAGTTAAAAACAAAACCAAAAAACCCAAAAACATATACACGGGATGTGTGAGAGCATTATACATTTGGGAATGCACATCCCACCCCTCCATTAAAACCCCTACCCCCATTATTATTTCACCCAAAAACCCACTAACAAAAATCTGTATAGGCCAATAAAGTAAAATCAATAAACAGGACAAAATCCTAATAAGTAAAGCCGCAAGACTGAGGCCCCTCAGGCACACCCCTAAGGAAAAAGACCCTTCAGGAATAGCCCTTCAGGACTAAGTTGCCACAGGCAACTCGCGAAAACTGAGCATCGAGGTCGTGTGCGACAAGCACGGGCTCGATGGCCAGGCCTATCGATCGCCCAGTCGGCAAGGAGACCAAAACTTGTTTTGCCAAACTGACGACTGTGTGACCGAGCACACAACAACCGAACAGGGGGCCGACAGTTTGCTGTCGACCCCCTGATCGGACACACATTTTTTTAGGGTCACAGAGCCCAAAGTAAAGCCATAGTAAACTCAGTAAAGTAAATAGGAAGAAAAGCTACACTAAGCTACCCCTACAGATAGGTGGCCTAACCACAAGTCATGGAAAACGGAGGGTGTTTCTTTTCCCAAATCGCCCGACGTAACAGTTCAAGCCTCCTCTGCGTATGTCAGACGTAGAGGAGGGGTGGTGGAAAAACCTGGGAGTCAGATAGGTACCGAGCCAAAATGACTTGCTCTTTTGGAACGAGACCGGTCTGATCTTCGGACATGGGGTCCCACTGTCTAGCAGTGGTACACTCATGTTCCATAGGGGTTGGGATGAACTCATGTGTGTGTGTGTGTGTGTGCAAAACCAGTTGTTGATATAGACGAATTCAATCAAATGACTATTCGAAATGTTATTTATGACATGTACAAAAAGAGTAAGTTTTTGGCCAAATTTAAATATTAATAATATTTAAAACAAATAATCATTTTAGAGAAACAAGTTAAATTACAAACACTACAAGCGAAATTGGCAGAAAGAGATATTTTTACTGGTAGTCTTACTTCTCTATGGAAAATTGTACGCAATATTGGTTTTCGTTATAAAAAAGATGATCCACGACGTGGTTTAATGGAGTTACCCAATATTGTTTTTAAAAGACATATGTTTCTGCAGCAGTATGTAAAACTAAAAAATGAAGGTCTATACACATTTGTTTTCTTGGACGAGACATGAATTTTTCAAGATGGTACTATTAGTCGTTCTTGGCAAGATTCAAGTGACAAAAGTGTTAAGAAAACTAAAGTCGGTGGTGCAAGGTAAATATATATTTTTTTGTTTGCTGGATACGCTTTTAATATTTCATTGCTTATGGGCATAAACCAGAACCAATATATGAAGCAGATAGAATAGCTGAAAAATATGGGCATAGAGTTTTTGGACTTCCTCCATACCATTGTATTTTTAATGCAATTGAGCATATATGGGGAATAAGTAAACGATATTACTCTGATCATGTTGGTACAAATGGCAGTTCTACTGCAAAGTCTTTAGCAGTTTGGAAGGAGTCCCTGGCCCAAATTACACCAGAAGTATGGTCAAAAACAATAAAGAGTACAGAATCTGAGATACAGCGCTGGTGGGATAGAGAAATTGTTTTTGATTGTGAAGACATTAGCCCTGTAGTTATTGATTTAGCAAAAGATGATGATCATGATAATGGTGACGATTTTTATATTGATAGTGGTGATGAAGTCTTTTAATTTTATTGAAAAAAGAATTATATAGGCATTGCAATTTTGTTCTAATAAAAGTACATTTCTGTAATATATATTTATTTAAAAGTTATTTTTGTATTTGATTCAGAAAATCAGGTGAGTTAGAAAATCTAAATAATTTTGTATACTGGTATCGAACAAGCTATAACTAACAGAATTCTTACATTGTTAAGGATTTTTGAATAACGAAACTTCTATATTAATTAAACAAGTATACATTACACTTTGGTGTACTGTGCATAATACTGTAGTTTTCTAAGAAGTACATTATGAATAGTTTCCAATGATATTCAAATATCCAAACATAACGACGTAACGTCGGAAATATAATTCTTTTATCGCACGATACTGGTTTCGGCATAATAAACACTTAAGTATTCCAGTACAAACACAATATCCCCAAAACCTTAATGTTTGGACAGGTTTTTTGGGGGAATATATTAAAAATAACTTTTTGACATTTCGATTTTCACTTGGGAAATCGTTTTTAAAATACAAATATTGTTTGCTGATAACGATAAGGTTTTTCTTAGAAGTATATTTTACATTGGTTCCTTCTATTTTTTGATAATCCTGTATCTTGGAATAAACATTTTAGTCCATAACAAGTAGTGGCCGGGTCCATAGATTGATTCTCTTTTTACCCATTAATTTGTTGTTCTTATATATATTTATGAATCAGTTTATATTTGATTTGTTGACCCATTTGTTATTTTTAATAATTTTTGTGTACATAGATCGATCAGTACTGCCCCTTTATCATATTTTCATATAATCTTAAGTATCCAACTTATATAATTAAAAAATTCATTCTACTTAGAACATGTATCAGTATTCAGTCTCAACAAATTCCTGTAGTGATTGCAGAAATTTTATTCGGCTGCCCTCTCCAATGATCCTTGCCTTACAGTACCACGGATCACTTTTATTTCTTGCTCTAGATTATTCACCCAAAAAGTTCTTACCTCACTACTCTGTTTTATATTTTACTGCCCATATCTTACCATTTCCTGGAGGAGTAATTTTGACAGTCGTCCTTCCTCATATTCTATCACTCTCTTGACGTAATTTATATGCAATTGTATACTTAGCTTTAACGTGGATAAGACAGTAGCATTATCTTATAAAGGAGTCACTCAACCCTTGCTTTTGAATGAGAGCCAAATCAGTATCGTTAATTCCGTGAAATTTCTAGGTATTCTCATCGACAGCGATCTTAAATGGTCCTTACATACTGACTCCTTAAGGAAGAAACTAGCCTCAGCTTGCTTTGCAATAAGATCTGTTTTGAAGGAACTAAATTTATCTTCTGTCAAAATGGCATATTTCTCACTGTTCGAGTCCCATCTTCGATATGGGTTTTCATTTTGCGGTTCTAGTACAGCGGCCCAATTTGACACTTTTTTCAAGTTGCAAAAAAGAGCAATTCGTTATCTATTTGGTCTCAAACAAACAACTTATTGCAAGACCTAAACATTTTTCCCGATAGACCTGATCATGGCTACTCCATTAGAAATTCGGATTGTAACGTTTATTTACCGATCCCATCCACTCAGCTAGTAAAGAATTCTATTCTATATAGTGCAAAAAAACTTTATAATCACCTTCCAAGAGAAATTAAATCCGCAACATCTTTTATTAAGTTTCGTAAGATGACAAAAATCTATCTCGCTAAAAGACCATATTATTCAGTTGACGAGTTTCTTAATGTATAACAAAGAAACAAAATTAGTATTCTTTATAATTACATTTGGGTGTCTCAAGCAGTGGCTACAATTTGTCTCATTTGTTGTTGTCTGTACAAATTATGTAAGTGATACAATAATTTTACTAATTTAAAATTGTATTGTTCTGTTTTTTTATTATATTTGTTTTTTTTTTAATTGTTTTTATACCTTTTGTACTTTTTGACTGATTTTTTTAGCTTTGTCCATAAAATTGTTCAATAATTTTCAGTGGCAATAAAGCATATTTCTACTATTGTTTTACCTGGATATTATTTCCCAATTTATTTGTTTCTATGTTTCTATTGTATTTATTTTACAAGCGTTTTGTTATGGTCTCATTTTTTCCCTTAACATTATTTATATGTCATTCCATGAATTTTGGGCGTTTACATTGTAAAAATGATGGTGGACCCTATCCTTCATGCTATGGCATGCTATGCGAGCCATACGTACCTCGCGGATCATAAGGGATTTTAATCTTTCCTCTCAGCCTCTCTTATCTAACCTTGTTTCTTCCGATCCGAAATGACTATTAGGTTTCCGAGGGTAAACGGGTAACTATATTTACTTCTACTACATACTCTTCGCTAAGGGGGTAAACCCTAACAAAAAATGCTGGTCCTCCTGCTAGGAGTTGGGGTACTGCTACTCTACATCTGTAAAAAAACCCATTACAAAAATTCCTAAATTCAGCCTCAGAACACGGACGGAAAAAATGAAGACGACATAACAAAGTATGTAAAAATTTATTATTAATTAAAA